>NC_080786.1:42870281-43170281 GCF_028018385.1 Neofelis nebulosa | reverse complement strand
TTTTATTCTCTAAAAAGAAACAGTGTTCTACCAGTGTAAAATTACCTTGTAATTTGCATCTTGCTTTTGTGTCGGCAGGATCTCTGAACATGCCAATATTCCCATTTTTTGGAAGATACGATTTTGTGTCTTGTAGCTGTCTGACAAAGTTTTATACACATTTGTTTCAGTATTGATTTTATTCTAGAGCTTTTATAGAAATACTGAAGATATTTTCAAATTATCCCTGGCTTTTACCAATATAAAAATTATTCTGTCCTATGGACAAAGATCCCAAAAGAAACATTGTTCTACTGTATCTGATGTTTGATTTTCTTGGAGAATATCCTAGCAAATTGGCAGTCTAGTTCAATGTTCTCTATTCCCCATAAAAACTTATTAACCAATGCCTCTGCATTTTAATGTTATTCTCAAGATGTCCCTGCATTTCTGCCCCTACTAATTGAATGTGAGTCCTATATGTATGTTTCCAGCCTGTATATGTCTGTTATGCTCTTAGAATAATTGCAAAATATAACTAAACATTATATAAATGAAGCATTATATCAAAAAAACTTGTTGTTTCTATGAAAACTAATTAGAATGCCCTGGAAAGATTTCATAAACAGAATCACTAAAAGGTCTTTGTGGGGTTTTTTGTTTGTTTTTTTGAATAAGAGATATTGAAGACAAGATTGTTTTGTTGAGGGGAGGGTACAGGATTAGAAAAATCTAAAAGGATTCCTTGCTCAGATTTCTTTACAAGCATTTTTAAGTATTTACTTTAAAGCTGTTAAAGAAAACATTAGTCTGATCACCAGATTTAACTCAGAAGAAAGACCTTGGTTCTAAATTAAAAGATTGGTAAATAAAGGTGTATCTATGACTTTTTTAATTAATAAGTTTCAAATAAACAAGTAACCACAGGGCTAAATTTTATGGGATAAGTGGGCTTTTGCTGTAGCTGTCAAAACTAACGTATTTTCTTTTTGTGTCCCACACAATTCTATGCTTTTTGTGTTCTCTTATCTTGGAATCAGTACTTTGCATGTAATGCTTATTTAATAAATGTCTAGCGAATGAATGGACAACTAGTTTCAACCTATCATTTTTAGAGAGAGTTTAAGAAAGCTTGCTTTTGGCAAACTAACTTATCATTGTTTTGTGTGAAGTTTGCACTCATCGGTTGACATATTATTAATTGCCTTCAATTCACTTTCTCTCCTCTGTCAATCTCCTTAGATGAATGTCCTCATCTTTGTCCTAAATTAAAGGTAAACTAGAAATGAAGTCTTTGAAGATGAACATTGCCAAGCATAGAAATATTAGTACTTATCAAAAATTTTTTTATACACAAAATCAGGGGTAATTTTACATATTCCAACACCTGCCATCACTCCTCGTGGAATTAGCAAATGAACTTCCTAAAAAAATCTAGGTTTTTGCAAGATTCCTCCATACCAATTCACTTAAAAAAAAATGAAAGCCTCAGAAAGCAAGTCCATGAATACAGCAAACTAATCAAAATGCACTTCTTGGCACTCTTCCTGTGGTCACCCAAGGGAAAATATGTCTGCCACTCCACAGCAAGCATAAAATTTCATCCCGACTTTCAGGCAAAACACCAATGTAATTGACATGTACTACTAATCAGATGAGTATAACACATGATAATATCTTTTCCTCTGTGACTAAGAGGGATATGCTTCAGTGGTTATGGCAGCATGCATGAAGCAACTCTCTTTATATGCACATAGGTGTTCAAGTAATGCATTCTGAAAACCAGCACGCGACACTCTATCCATATGTGGTTAAATAATTGAAGCAATTGCGACGTGAGTTGCTGGCCACCACATCTGTATATTTCTGTAGGCTGCAAACAGCACCAGATGTTCTACCAGATGATGGTTTATGACGCCACAAGGTATTTCTGACAATCCTAGTGGGGATGCAGGCCCTGTGTTAATGTTGGCCTGCAGTATGACAGTGAGAGCCAAGAGGACACAACCTGGTGACCAACGAGACACTTGCCTAAAGAGCACCACCCATCCTTGCTACTTTGATGCATAGGGAGAAGTGCACCTTCTGTCCACAACCATAGAAGTTGCCAGACTTAATAAAATTCTCTAAGAACATAACAGTCTCCAATTTTTAATAATTGAACTGCCAATTACATTAGCCACTGTTGAATATCCTAAAAATTTTGCTTAAACATGTTATTTTACTTATGCGCTAACATCCTAATTTTATAAAGAATATTTGTTTTATTGCAGAGTCACTGTAGTTGTCATTCAGAATACATTTCTACAATTTTATTAAATCTTATGTCTACATTTTTAAAGTAAATATATGGCCTGTCTGTTGATATCACTCCAAGTAACTTCCTTTTGAAAAATAGTTTTGGGGCACCTGAGTGGCCCAGATGATTAAACACCTGACTCTTGACTTCAGCTCAGGTCATGGCCTCACAGTTGTGAGATTGAACCCTGCATTGGGCTCGGCGCTGAGTGTGGAGCCTGCTTAAGATTCTCACTCTCCCACTCTCTCTGCCCCTTCCCTGCTTGCTCTCCCTCTCTAGAAAAAAAAAAAAAGAAAAGAAAAAAGAAAAGAAGGAAAGAAAAAGAAAAATAGTTTCTTTTAATCATTCATTTCATAAATATTTGTTGGGTACTCTAATATAGCAGATACTGTCCTAGGCATTGAGAATAAAACAATAAATAAAACAGATAAAGTCTTTGTCCTCATATAGTTAATTTTAAAGCAAAAGAGAGGGGTGACTCAGTTGGTTAAACATCTGACTCCTGATTTCAGCTCAGGTCATGATCTTATGGTTAATGGGATTGAGCCCCATGTGGGGCTCTGTGCTGATGCCTGCTTGGGATTTTCTCTCTCCCTCTCTCTGCCCCTCCCCTGCTTACATGCATGCATGCTCTCTCTCTCTGCCTCAAAAAATAAATAAATAAACTGAAAATAAATAAAGCAAAAGAGCTCACATTCTCCTGGGAGAGCTTATAATCTATCGAGAAAATGCATTCTAATGATGTATTACGACATTAGCAGCTATGTATCATTGAAGAGTACCAAGACGATGAGACATGACCAAGGCAGGTGACAAGGGCTCCTCTCTGTACAGGAGGAGGACCTGCCTCTTTAAGACAGTGGCTTCAGAAACCAGAATGACATTGGGAGCAGGTGCCGTTGGCCTGTTGGCTTACTCCCAGTGCTGAAGGAAAGGCAGAGCTGCTGTACTTGCGGAGACGGCCTCTGCTCTGAACCTTCTCTTTCAAGGAGTCTAAGTCTCCATACAGGCCAGAGTCCCTGGAGGCTAGAGACATGTGTGGGCCTTAGTAACGTAACCTTGAGCAGCTCCTACCTGGGATAACTCTAGTTAGTGAGCATGCCCCTGATAGCCTCCTAAGTTTATAAGTAGAGCCTTTCTTAATACATCTCCTGTCTCTAGAATCCAAATGAAATTGACTAAACTGACTTAGACATTGAGTAGACATACCAGTTTTCCCCTTGTCCAAGTCCAGTAAGTTTTCTGGCTCCAGTTCCTTTGTGCCCAGCAAGAACTTGGCCCTCGAATCCCAGATTAGGGAAGCTCCTGGTTCACCAGAGGCCTCAAGCCTGCCTGGCTTGGGATATCCAGGGAAAGCAGGAAAGGGGAGAGGTCAGTAATCAGCTGGGTTTGGAATGCCTTTCCACACCTGGGGTGCAAGGCGTGTACCAGATCTGATTGTTGACTGGGCCTTCAGTGACACACTCTGGTTCGCCCTGCTGTGGTTCTGTTGAAGATAAGTCATGAGACTACATGAATGTTCCTCAAGGTTTTAGAGTTGTAGTATCTAATTGAGAGGAACCCCAAGAAAGTTACCAGAGCTGTATCCTCGAGGAAGAAGTACTTCTCTAAATAGGAAAGAAATTACAAAGCATTCCTCAAAGGGTTCTAGAGAATTGGTTAATAATGAGTGAAATTAGTCATATGGTTTTAGGGTTAAGGTGGAGAAAGATCTCAGCTGCTTAACCCCAATTATAGCATGCAGAGCATGCAAAGGACCCCATTCCTAGGTTAAAGGAGTTCATGGTGCTCAGTTCTTCCATATATTACAGTCCTCAGACTAAAGAGCAGTCATGGGGAATAGATGACTTCCTCACATGTTTTACCCCTCAGAAGGGGTTCCCTCCTTTTTGAAGCATTAATTCATTTATTTATTACCTATTTCTGGGAACATCTGGCATAAGGAATGAGATTCAGGTAATTAGGGGCTGCTTCTCCCTGTAACAGAGCCTGGAGCCATGGGCTGTCTGAGACCCAGGACCAGGGGGTTGAAGCATCTATTTTCCGTCTTTAAGCAGAGTAGCAAGCTGGAGAGAAAAGGCCTGGCTCTGGGTTTGCATTTTACTAATCCAACCAGTTCAGGGCTCAGTCATGTTAACCTGCCCAAGTTCACAGCAAAATTCCTGGGTCAGCAAGGAGTTACTATAGCCTCTTCCTTGATCTCCATCCTGCTCTATTAGATAGGAAAGTTCTAATACCTTCTGGAACTGCAGAGCTGTATCGTACAAAGGAAACAAAAGGATCTCCATATTTGAGAAATAACAACAAAATAGAATTAAGGATTTTAAAAAGTCATCCCTAATCTTACATCTAGAGGTAAACCTGTTAATATTTTAACATCCTTCCTGCCTTTCTTCTCTGTATATTTTCATGGTTTAATGTTAATAAATATATAATTCCACATTCTATTTTTTCTACTTGCCATTATCCCTTAAGTATTTCCTCTCCTTACTAAAAGCATTGCATATCCAACATTCTCATAATTGCATTATATTCCCTGTGCCAAGATTTACTTAGTAATTCACCCATTGTTAGAAATTTAGATTGTTTCCAATTTCTATTCTGAATGATATTTTAAGGAGCATTCTTGTATTTCAGTTATTTCCAAGACATGTATATCTCCAGAAGTGAATTATTACATGAAATAATTTCCCAAGAATAGTGTGTGGTAATTCATTTTTCAAGGAAGTTATTCAAACTCTAGATATTATTGTTATAGAATAACTATGCCAAATGTTAAAATGAAAAAGTATCTTATTTCATCATACATTTATTTAGTTGGTAGTGAAGGTATAGCATTCCAAAATTTCATTAGAGATTTGTACTTCTTATTTTGTTAATTGCTATATAAGCTATACATTAAGGGTAGTTAACAGGATGGACTCTGAGACAAAACTGGTTGGATTTGCATCTTGGCTCCTCTACTTACTACCTGTACAACCTCAGTCTCCATATCTGCAAAATGGGGGTTATTATAATAATACAACTGCTACTTCACAGAGTTGTTGTATTAAATGGGTTAATATCTGCAAAGTGCTTAGGACACATGCATATATACATAGTAGGCATTCTGATAGTATCACAACTAGTGATTTTTAGAGCATGTATGTTAGCTTTTGCTGTATAACCAACCCCAATACTAAGCAGCTAAAAAATAAAAATTGTTTCTCGTACTATTGTGGGTTGGCTAGGCATTTTTAGGGTCCCAGCTTGGGTCTGGATGATCTAGTTCCTCAACAGGAATGGCTAGGATGCTGGGGATTTTCTCTACAAATGGTCTCCCAACCTTCAGTAGGCTAGTCTAGGCTTATTCGTATGGTGGCAGAAGGTTTCCTCACAGCAAAAAGGGCAATCTTCAATAAGCAAACACTATTCATGTGTCTCTAACATTCCATTGACCAGAGCAAGTTATAAGGCCAAGCTCAGATGCAAGAGGTGAAAAAAAAGTCTTCACTTAAAAAAATTTTTTTAGTGTTTCTTTATTATTTAGAGAGAGAGAGAGACACACACACACACACAGTGTATGAGCAAGGAGGGACAGAGAGAGGGAGACAGAATCTGAAGCAGGATCCAGGCTTCTAGCTGTCAGCACAGAGCCCCATGTAGACCCAATCTCACCAACCATGATATCATGACCTGAGCTGAAGTCGAACGCTTAACTGACTGAGCCACCCAAACACTCCAAAAGTCTTCACTTTTTGATGGGAAAAGCTATAAAGCCACATTGCAAAGGGTATGCATAGAGAGAGAAGAGGGATTTGTGGTCATATTTTTTTGCATCTATCACAAAAGCCAATGAAAAAAAATGAAGCTAATGGATATGAACTAACTCACTAATTTCAAACATGACTAGGACAAAATTTATATAAATATAAACATATATATATATATACACACATTTCATATGATTTATATAAAATATAAATCTCCATCAGATAGTTCAAGGAGGAAAAAAAGACTGCTTTTGAGAATCATCTTATTCATATGAGTGAACACAGCTAATTCTAAAGTTAATAAGACGCTTGTGTGTTGCCCCAAGAGCAGAATTTGGCCCATTGTGTATGCCACTCACTGCCTTTATTTACATTATAAATTACTGCATTTTATTATGTCTACTCCCATACCATTCCATTATAGTCTATTATTTTAATATATGTTACAAAGGAATTAGCAATTAAATTACTACACCATTATTCATACAACCTAGAGTGTTTGACCTCAATCTCTAGAAGCAGGGGAATTTGTAATTGACTAAACCTCTATCTATGTGTGTATGGATGCCTTTAATTGTACATGATATTTTTTTGGTGTTGATGCGATCAGAAATTCTGCTTTAATTCTGTTCATCTCTCATGAGAGAGACTAAGTTCTGTTTGGGACATCAATTCTCGTTTACATGAGAAGATTTGAAGATGTGTGCCCCATAGAGTCTCTGTACTCCCTTTAAATTCAAGTATCTCCTCATTTGTTATATTATACAACTATTTGTGATTTCTACCACATATTAATCAAAAAGTAATATGTTCTTGGGCATCTGGGTGACTCAGTTGGTTAAGTGTCTGACTTTGGCTCAGGTCATGATCTGAGGTCTGTGGGTTCAAGGGTTCTGTGGGTTCAAGGTCTGTGGGTTCAAGCCCTGGGTCAGGCTCTGTGCTGACAGATCAGATTCTGTGTCTCCCTCTCTCTCTGGCCTTCCCCTGCTTGCTCTCTCTCTCTCTCTCTCTCTCTCTCTCTCTCTCTCTCTCTGTCTCTCTCTCTCTCTCTGTCTCTCTCTTAAAAAATAAACATAAAAAAGTAATATGTTCTTCATTATCCTCAAGTAAATAAATTCATATCTATTGGAAGCCCTTGTGAGGTAAGGAGTATACTTTTTTTTTAAGTTTATTTTTGAGTGTGGGGAAGGGAGAGAAGCAGTGGGGGAGGGGCAGAGAGAGAGGAGGACAGAAGATCTAAAGCAGGCTCCTGCTGACAGCAGACAGCCAGCTATGGGGCTTGAACTCACGAACCATGAGATCATGACCTGAACCGAAGTTGGACACTCAACTTATTGAGCCACTTAGGTGTCCCAGTAGCATACTTTTTATGCCATCACAATCCTTGTAATGTCAGTCAATTTAGTAAGTGCATAGAATAGTGCCTGGTGGTATTAGTTCTTTAGGGTTCTTGTAATGAAGTACCACAAACTGGGCAGCTTAAAACCACAGAAATGTATTGTTTCACAGTTCTAGAGAAAAGAAGTCCAAAATCAAGGTATTGTCAAGGCTGAACTCCCTCTGAGAGCTAATAGGACATCCTTCTTTGCCTCTTCCCAGCTTCTAGTAGTTTGCCAACAAATCTTTGTCATTCCTTGGTTTGCAGCTGCATAACTCCAATCTCCACCTTCCTCATCACATGATGTTCTCCTTGTGTGTTGTTTTGTCTTTACAAGGGATACAGGTTGGATTGCACACAAGTATGATGTCTTCTTACCTTAGTATACCTGCAATGCCCCAATTTCCTATTAAGGGCACGTTATGAGGTATTGGGGGTTAGGAATTCAACATATCTGTTGTGAAGGCACACAATTCAATCCACAGCTGTAGGTAAATAACACACATCTGTGGAATAATCAGCAAGCGTTGAATTTCATGAGGCAGTGTTCTTTACACCTTTCTACTAAGTCTGCAAAAGAAGTACTGGCCCAGGTAGATGAATGAAGATGTTGTCAGAAAGATAACACAGTAATTTGTGACATTCAGCTCATTAAAAAAGCCTATAGGAAAATGTTCAGACTCACTAGTAGAAAGACACGTGAATTAATACCATTACCGTAGGGGTCAGAAATTTTACTCTAGAATATGGAGGATCATAGCACGTTCCTGTATGTACGTTCCATCTCAGCTTCACTTCCTTAGGGAAGTTTGTTCTGATCTCTTCTCAGGAGTCACATCTCTCTCCTATAGGAGTTTGTGGACCACCATGTACTTTTACTTGATAAAAACTTGCAACAATTGTGATTTTAACATTTATTTGTGTAAATATTTGATTATTGCTTTCACCAGTGGACCTTTAAACTCCAAGACTACTGTGCTTATTTTCACTTTTTTTTTTATATCTGCAACATGTAGCACAGTGCATCATGGTAGGCTCTTAACAATGATTTGTTGACTGATTGTATGAATCAATGAATTGGTGAGATGGGCTGAAGTTTACCTTTTCAATGGCTGTGGTAAATATGTATTATTGTATTTGTTGTACGTTGTTCTACATTTACATATGTTATTACATTATAAATGCATAAATTATACATTATTAAAATATTTATTTAATAATAGTAAAGAAAACATAAGCAAGATTATAAGGGCAATGTTTATTTACTTAGTTGAACAAACTGTTTTGAAGCACTTTACCAGCACATAGTTGTGTACAAATATTTAGTATGCTAATTACAAATAGTAATTATGTACTTATTGTATGAGCTCTTTCTCTTCAAAGAACTGTAAGTAATCCCAATTTAAGTTACTATATATACTTGAAAATTATGATGCTAAATGTTATATACATATTTTATATTAGTTTTTAATTAGCATTGACTTGTCTTTATTCAGTCCAATTCAGTGTTTCCTGTATTCCCTGAGATTAAAATAAGATGTGTTTTACACACACAAAGTGCACACATACACACACCAGGGCCAAAGTGACACAATGATTCCTCTTCAGTTCCAAGTAAATCATATTCTCCTTAGGATTTATAAAACACCTTCCTAATCCATCCTGCTAAAAATGAGTTAACTTGTTCTGGTATTTTAAAGAATGTCTAATTATTTAATTATCTCCATTATGTGAATAAAGCTTTAGTGAATTCCCTTCCTAACATCTTCATGTTCTTCCTTAGGGCTAGGCTTCGTTTGAATGTACAGCAAGTTCATACACACAGACACCATACACACACACACACACACACACACACACACACACACACGTACCATAATGATATAACATTACAAAGCAATTTTAATTAAAACTATTGAGAATACGTTGTTGTATTTTAAAATCATCTTCCTCTGAGAATGATATAAAATGGTGATGTGTATACTCCAGTGGGAAACCCAGCAAATGTTAGCTTTCAGTCATTTTCCTGAGACCATGCAAGAGTTCATCTCCAGTCCCTGGTCGGGCTCTTGTGGGAATAGAAATACCGTGCTCTTGGCTTGACATCGGTGCCATTTCCAATGTTACCATGGTGATCACCTATGCAGCATCACTAACCCTTCTCACAACAGCTCAATTTGAGATTCAAGTTTCACGTTTCCATGATTATGGGAGGGTAATTATTTCATTACTCAAGGGAAGAAGATTTAAGAGGTAAATAGCTCTTCATTAAATCTTAAATGCTTCTAGTCTTTTTAGGCCACAGAAATGCCAAATATTAAAGTGATGAAATTTAGAAGAGTAAAACGTGACTGGGAATTGAGAAAAAAATCAATTTTTGCATAGTATAACCATAAATATTTTTTCTCTAGTGAAAACATCTCACATAAAGTACAAGTATATTGTGTCAATAATTCATGATTTAAAACAATTTTCATGTAAACTAAATTCATTTAGTTTGTGTGTATATTTGAATAGAAATACTGATAAAAAGAGAAGGATTTTATGAACTGATCTGGTTTGGGAGGTAGTATCGGACAGTATAAGGCAGACTTTTTTCTATATATCTGAGAATTTTATTGTAAAAGAAAGGATTCTTATTGTGCAGATTACCCTTTTATAAAGTATTGATGCTTTTATTTACTATTGATATTTGAAGATAATGCAGCTGAAAGTAAATATTAATGTGAAATATTTTCAAAGTATACTTGATTTTATGAAATATCACAGGTCAGTTGTCAATTGAAAATATTTAGAGAATATCTTAAATATAACAATAAGCGGCTGTTTATGCAGCACAGCCCAACTACAGTACAAGAGGTTACCGAGATGTAGCTGAACTGTCCAAACCTCAACTTTCCGGGAAGAGACCTTGAAATTCTATAAAATTTTCAGGCCACAAATGCTTGGCTGATTTACACTGTATGTTACTTAGGTCATGCCCACTACAAGACAAAAATTTCTAACCACACTATGTTCTTTCTAAGATTTTTTTTCTTTCCTTCTGTCTGTTTTTTCCTGTGTTGCCTCTGACAAAAAGTCCATTGAAGATGTTAAAAGAGAATTAAAGATACATGGATGACTAACTCCTACACGAGAAGAAAGGTGTGCAGCTTAATATCAGTGGTTTAATTTTGAGCTGTCTGAGATTCTGTAGTCATGTGACACACGGACTTAGAGAGGACAAGGAGGAATTCAATCGTAATCATTTTCCCAAACCTGTTTTAAGCCCATTTTCTCCTCTCTTGGTCCTTCGTATTTCCTGACACTGCATCAGTTTACCTGTAGTGGTAACAGGTTTCTTTCTTTCTTCCTTTTTCTTTTCTTCCCTTTGCTGTTCTTTTTTTTTAGTGGAAGAAAATTAGAACTGATTCTTGGAACGTTCACTGATTGAGTAATTAATTAAAAATTATTCATTCATAAACCTCTGGAGAGGTGGAATGGGAAGGTTAAGAGGTTCAGAGTGGCTGTAGTCTTCAGTGCCTCTTTGTTTATTATTCATACGCAATCTAAAAATTCATCCAAGGTATTCTAGCTTGCATATCTCTCAGAAAACAGAGCCTGGACAGGGCAAACAATAACCGTCCACTACCAACAAAAGCATGTACATCATGGAAACTTTCAATGGATATTAGGGTTTTAAAAGCTATATCCAATGTTTTAATACAAACAGAGTCTGAAAGTTTGTGGACCACTGAGGGGATCATACTCTGGTAGAGAATAGGCAACAATGTAAACAGAGCCCTTGTAGATGAACCTACCCTTCTAATATTCCTCATTCCTTGTCTCCACCCAGACTGTCTCCTGCAGTCTTCTCACTGAACTTATGTCTCTGTCACAAACTCCCTTCCTGTAACCAATCCAGGGTATCCAGGGTTGTTTCCCCAATCCAGGGTTCTATTGAAGGGACATTCGAAGTTGAATTACTTTAACTAGAGTAATTTAGACATCTTCCATCCAAATGCTGTCTGTTTGGGTGTGTGTTTGTGTGTGAGAGAGTTTGGGGGTGGGAACTTGGCATTCATAACAAAAGGGGCCCTGAAGTTGTTTATTTTCAAACAAAAGCTGTTGTTTCTTTAAAAGAAATTTCTTCTGCTCTATTGGTACAGCCAGGTAAAACTACAGCCTATTTACTTTTTAAAATTTTTTAAAAAAATATTTAGAGAGAGAGAGACAGAGAGCAGGGGTAGAGAGAGTGAGAGAGAGAATCCCAAGCAGGCTCCATGCTCAGCATGGAGCCCAACACAGAGTTTGATCCCACCACCGTGGGATCATGACCTGAACTGAAATCAAGAGTTGGATACTCATTGGACTGAACCACCCAGGCATCCCACTACAATCTGTTTTTAAAATAATATGTTTTTCTGTACTTCAAATTTGCTATGTATAAGTTTTTGTTGAAATTTAAAATTTTGTTGAATGTTTATTCTTTTTTGAAAGAGAAAGACAAAGCACAATTGGGGGAGTGGCAGAGAAGTAAGGAGACAGAATCTGAAGCAGGCTCCAGGCTCTGAGCTGCCAGCACAGAACCTGACATGGGGATCAAACTCACAATCCGTGCAATCATGACCTGAGCTCAAGTGGGGACTCTTAATGCTGAGCCACCCAGGTGCCCCTGAAATTTAAACAGTGCACTTTAAATATCTTAAACAACTTTTGGGGCACCTGGGTGGCTCAGTTGGTTACGCGTCTGACTTCGGCTCAGGTCATGATCTCACGGTTCATGGGTTCTTGCCCTGCATTGGGCTCTGTGCTGACAGCTCAGAGTCTGGAGCGTGCTTCAGATTCTGTGTCTCCTTCTCTCTCTGCTTCTCCCCCACTCATGCTCTGTCTCTCAAAAATAAATAAATGTTTTAAAAAATTAAAAACAATAAATATCTTACAATTTTGTCAATTATTCCTCAATAAAGCTGAAACAAATTTGTTGCCATTTATCTGAATTGCAATGAATCTTTGAAGGCGCATTGCACGGTGTTGTGAGTTAGAAACACAAGTAGGTAAGGATCTCCTGAATAAATAAGCCAAGAAGGCACCAGTCTCAGGGTTTCCTGCTTCAAGTTCTTTTCAAGGGGCATTAGTATTAAACTAATTGTACTATAATGTTAAATAATCTTAGTGGCTTAACACAGCAACTTTTATTTCTAACTAAGGCAAAGCCCTCTGTGAGTCTGGTGACGCTTTCGGACAAATGTCCTTGTTTGTGATACTTGTGGTACCGCAGCAGACTTGTGGCTTTTCCAGGAGTGCTATGGCAGGCAAGAGGAGAGAATGAAAAGCTGAGCACTGGCCTTGTACTGGCTCACCTGGAAAGTCCATCTGTCACTTCCATTAACACATATTGTACAGTACTACTAGACTCAGGCCCCCCTAACAGCCACGAGCTGGGTCCCAGAGAGGAAATACGAACTGATGCTGGAAAATCCTAGATGAATATCTGGAAAAGAGGAGGAGACTGTATAAGGAAGTGGAGAAATCTTGAGCCTCAGAAAGGCATTCCTTTTTTCTCATAAACTACCACTGGGGTTTTGACTGTACTATGCTTCTGTCTGGTGGAGCCTGTAACGAGATGAAAGAAAGAGTTCCTTGAGAAAGAGAAAACAGCCAGTACAGACTCAATGCCTCATAGCTTGGGGAGAAGAGGGAAGAAGGATGTGACAGTAGTTTGAAGGATACCAAGACTTCACACTTTAAATGTAAAAAAGATCTGCTAAATAATACAGTGCCTACCAAAGAGAGGAGGGTGAGAGAAAGAACAGCACTATTCATTTAGTTAGTGTGGATTAATGGCCACTATCATGTCTCCTGAGCAGAAGGATTTACTAAAACAACCTCTTAGTTTCATTTTGTGCTAACAACTCTACCAACTACCTTAATTAATTGCCCAAAAACTGTTAATAACCATGTCATCATAGACCATCATGTAAATGAGCTTTAAAAAGTAAAATCTGAAGAGCAATCTTGCCATTCATTTATCTGAACTAATTATAATGTAGGAATAATTCTCACAGCAGGTGAAAACTGAGAAAAAGCATGCTTTTGCAGGAAAGCAAAAACATTTTAGATTTGACATCAAAATTTTAGAAGAAACAAAGAGCTTCCTTTTTGCAAGGCAGAGTGTTTTAAGTTTGTTCTTTTTGTTACATTCACATTTTTAATGAAGTATTGGTTAAAAAATCAAGAAGATATGGTGTTTGTTTGATAGCACATTTACCAAAATTGGAATAATAGAAAATTATCAGCTTGGCCCCTGTGCAAGAATGACATGCAAATTCATGAAGCGTTTCATCTTTAAAAAGAAAGATATGGAAAAGTGTGTTCAGTTTTCTTTCTAATGTTGAGGAAATAGCATAGCATATTTTGATTTTATCTCTAGGAAGAAATTATTTCCAGAATCAACAAGGCAGAGAAGGCGTTATGCTTGAGCATCAATGGATATTCATAAATTGATTAAATTGATGGGTTGTTTTGTTTTAGTGCCACTGTAATTTGCAGCTATAAAACGTAGACTCTATCCTGCCGATGTGTTATTCCAGTGGCGGAGCAGTGGATTACCCTGTACCTGGCAAAATGGAGACAGAGACCATGAGGAGATACACCCGCCAGTTAATCCAGCTGTCTTCCCGATCTGACCATGGTGCTGTTGGCTACTGGTATGTTCTTTAACTCCTGGTTCTTCGTTTCTTAGGCTACCTCCACCCAGTACACTTGGGGTATCTACAAAGAGCTCCTCATCTCCTTGGTGGCCTTGTTCTTCCTTGGCTTTGGAGTCCTCTTCCTGCTGCTCTGGGGCAGCATCTATGTTACGAGCGCCCAAGGGTTCCAGTCAGGTGGCTTCACTGATCCCTGCTTTAAGTAAATTAATTTTTTTACTATTGCTGGAAGTGTCCCACCTGCTGCTCACTATAAAGGCAGATGTGTGACAGTCACAAAAATAGAGAATATATTCTTTCTTAAGAAGGCAGCCTTGTGAGGTGGAAAGTGTTGGATAGTAATTCACATCCTGATACATACTCGTTAGCTGTGTGAGTTTGGGTTTGCTGCTATTTACCTCATGAAGCCATAGGTTGCGAAGACAAACTATTATGGTATGTAATGGGCCTAACTGTTCTGGCATATGGTTAAGCATTATTATAGCTATATTTATCCTTATTTTTCACCCTTATAAGTTTTGTTATTTACATTCTCTTAAGTTTTACTACCTTTCTTTTTGAGGAAAAATTCTGTTATTTATAAACTAATTTGTCCTATAATGTTAAAAAGTGTTCAAAAATACTCCAAAGAGGAAAATATTTGGAAACTTTGTGGAATAGTCTCAGTTAGAAGGAACCTTAAAACCCTTTCTAGAAGCAAATGGTAGTTTTAAAGTCTGCATCTAGTGGAATAAACTGTTTAAAAATTTAGTTTTCCACATGTGAGGAGAGTTGCAGCATCAGCACAGATAGAAAAACAGCTCTATGCTCTGATAATTTAGTTACCTATAAAAGTATATATAAAAGAAGCTGATGAAAATTATTTAAAAGAGGAGGAATCTCATGAACTTCACTTACATGGCTCATTCTGACCTGAGAAAGAGAGAGAAGTCGAAGACCACAAGGAATCCTAAGTTACAGAAAGTCACTTCTTTATTTTTAATAAAATATCAATGGAGATTTCGCTATGATATACTTCTGTAGGATTTTGCCTTCATTTTGATTTCAGTAAATGAAAAATTTGGAGAATGGCATATAGGCTTACTAATGACCTCATCTAGCTCAACTTCATGTCCCATAAAGAAAGTTGTCCAAAACTTATAAAACTTACAAATAGAGGATGACTGAATGACTTTTCAATGGCATTGTTTAGTGGACTCATCTGAGAATTATTTAATGTTAAAGGAGAATACACCTGGGACACCTGGGTGGCTCAGTCGGTTAAGGGTATGATTTGGGCTCAGGTCATGATCTCGTGGCCTGTGAGTTCGAGCCCCACGTCAGGCTCTGTGCTAACAGCTCATCTTTGGATTCTGTGTCTCTCTCTCTCTCTCCTCTGCCCCTCCCCCGATCACATCCTCTCAATCTCTCTCTCTTTCTCTCTCAAAAATAAATAAACATTAAAAAAATTTTAAAGGAGAATACACCTGTATTGACTTATGCATTTGCTACTTCATCATTTTTTACTATTTTCCATTTGCATGTTAACTTGTGTGTTTCTAGCTAGGAGAAAAGATGGTGCTAAATGTTATAGTTTTATTTCTCTATAAGATTTTACGCAGTTTTGTATCTTATTAGCAAATCCATTTTAGCATTCCTTTGACTATTTTGAAATATCATTCTGACACTTGTTAAAAAACAGTAAGGAAGATTTTATTCAGAGTACTGGTGCAATGGCACTTTGCAATAGGGGAGACAGAGATTGGGCTCAATTCTGAACATAAGGAAAAGAGGGGATTTACAGCCAAAGAACAGGGTGGGGGTGTCAGTGGATAGAAAATTACCAAGAGGAGGTATCAAAACTAGTGGGGAGGTTTTCTGCTGAAAACAGGCTAGGGGAGATCAGATATTATAGGGGTAAGAAGGTATGGAATTTGATCAGGTTTTGTGGGTGATCAAATATTGAGGGTAGCAGCTCCTTCTAAACTGACTTGGCAAAATTCTTCCTGCAATGGGTGATACAGGCCTGTTCACAAAGAATACTAAAGCCCAAGGTCAAGTCCTAGAGGTCTGAGAGGGGCTTGATGGGGATCAGATTAAGGAGAGAGTGTCTTTGTCATTATTTGTTTCTCTTTATCAAAATCTCCTTTGAACCAGTTTTCCATCTTACTGGTTCTTTCATTAATTGTTTAATTAATTAAATCTTTGATATGTGTTCATTTTATATTTATATGAGAGTCATGTTTTGAATTTTTTTTTTTTTGAAAATTGTACTCAATCATGAGCTCATTCATATGTGAAGGTTTTTGAAATATAATTTTCAAAGTTAGGGAGAAGATAATGTCCTTTCTCAGTAGACTGGTCCAACTGTATGCTATCAATCAGTTTTTAAACTAATTAGAGAATTATTGGACACATATAGAAAGAATATCAGCATCTTCAGTAAGAATATGTTCAGTTAGGCCGTAGCATATCAAATGTTTCTCTTGAGCATTTCTACATTTTAAGGAGATAAGGATTATCACAAAGGACCTAAGAAAAACCACTTCATGTGCTCTGCAAATGTAACATATGACATGATGCATATGTGATCATTTAGTGCTAAAGTTAAGTGATATGTATTTTTAAACAACATTTTAGTAAGAAGAATGTCACAGTGCTTTGACAAGAAAGTTTGTATGCTTATGCATTGCCATTAAACATGATTTTGGAAAATGAGGCAGGAATAGAGGTGAGGGAGAGATGAGGAGACCACACATTATTTGATATGTCCAATGCTTTATATGTTACTCCTTCTTTTTATTCCTTTCATGCAGTAGTTTGGATCCAAACGAGAAAATGGATAGTTGGAGGGGAATTAGTTGTAAAGGAACCTCTTACAAAGGTGTGAGAATGATATCAAGAAACCACACCTGACCGTGTAGCCTGTAACAGTAGGTGTCTATTACCTACAGAGAGGGCACCCAGTAGGTGCCGTGATCTCGGGTAGAGGGAGTTGACCCTCAGGAATGAATATCATGACTTTACTTTCCTTTTCCCATCCCCTCTGGGTGCTCCCAATTGGCTGAATCTAACCAGAATCCAGAAGATAAAGTTATGCATTAATGCAACCCATATTCTTTAGCTTCTTGGGGCAGGAGTGGAGTAGGGTGGAGTAGGGTGGAGATGTGTAAAAAAATGGACCTATAAGGTAATGTGAAAGATGTCTTGCACATCTGGTAAATATTCAACAGGAATTTTATTTGCTACAATATAGGATAGGAGAGACTGAGACTGGAAGACTTTTCTGGCAGGGATCAGAGGTTTGTGCAATCCATGGTTTCATGCCAAGGGAACATGTGGTATTGCGTAAGAGCACTGTCTGTCCAGATATGGAATTAGGTCTGGAGGGTAGTAGTCGTAAAGTCCAGGGAGATGCAGATACGTTCTGTGAACACAGGTAGTTGAACTGAATTAACATTCTGGACACAGCTAACTTGGTGACAATGGGACACTCCCTTAACTTATTTTGTTTTCTATTTTTCATGTGTAATAGAATGAATGCTGTATCTTCATATAATTTTGAGTGGGAAAATGAAAATAGGAACAAATGGTTTTTTATCAGTTTTTATATTGTGTTACTTCTAAGTATTGTTTTTCATAAAAGCAGCTAAAACAGCATCTTTTGTGTCCTCATATTATTATTTATCAATGAATTCTCCCTGAAGGAGGCAATCAACACCAGATTGTTAGGGTCACTTTAATCAGAGCTGTAATGGTTTACTCTATTCTATGAAGTTGATATTTACTCTATATATAATGAGGATGCAAGAAGTGATAAAATGGTCAGCTGCAAGAATTAAGCATTTATATCTAAATGAAGGGGAAAATCTTTATTTTAATTAGATATTCCTCTCAAGTATAAAGGAAAAGGTAAGTTAGTGTCTCTATTACAAAAGAAGCAACTCAAGGTTAAGTAATTTGGATGTGCACTAGCTGACCCAAAGAAAAAAATGAGGGGATTGGTATTTAACCTAAGGTTGTGTGCATTTCAGCCTTGGGGACCGGAAGGCCTTTTCTGAATTTCACTGTGGAGATCCATAAGTACAGCTTGATTGTCCCTGTCAAGTGTGTGCTTGGCTTGCTCTCCAGCTTGCATGGCTCTGCTGATTACTGGCAGCTTGAAATTGTCCTGAAAGAGAATGAGTGCTCTTGATTAATCCCCATGCACAGTATCAACATATTATTGATTCATTATCAGCACGTCGTGTTTCATTTCTCTGCCACAGGGATGGGCTGAAGGCAAATGTGACCTCAAAACAGATGCAACCCAACGAACATCTAGGTTGGGTAGCTAACATTCTTATTTTGGGTAAAGTCCTTTTACTACATAAATTGCCTACTAAATTCTAGCCTGCCTTGTATAGAAGACAGTCCTGACAGACGCTGACAATGTTCCTCTTTTCTAGAGAAGAACTAGAGTTTAATAACTCCAGCTTAACAACTATAAAGCAGTATGGCTTATTTTATTATGTATGTGTTTCATTATAAAAAAGCAATAGACAAACAAGTTCTCTAAGTTAGAGTGCATCAGATATTAAGAACTTTATTATTCAGCTTTCTTTTATATCACTGTTAAGTACAAGGCTTAACATTGATTTATTCATTAATCATTTATTTATTCAACAATCCATTTACTAAGACCTACTATATTGTATGCTGGGCACCAGGAGTATGAAGCTGAAAAGGCATGGTTAGATTCAGAGTTCACAGACAGAGGAGATAGATATGTGAAAAAATATATAAAAATTGATATTTACATATATTATGTATAATTTATATATACTTATATATAATATATAAATATAAATTTATATCAAAATATATCAAAATATATGTATATGTTTAGTAATAGAAATATATACAAGGTATTGAAGGGATAATTAATTCTAATGGTAGGATTTCAGAGAAAATTATGACCATGCCAGGTTTTGGGAAATAAATAGGAGTTCTGGGGAAAAGGTTAAGAAGAGAGTTTGGTGCAGAGGAAACAGTCTGTGAAAGGGAACTACAAGTTTCCCTTGAAGTAGTTGAGTGTTTTTGAAGCATACATTTCAAAAGGGAAATGATGAGATGTTAGGCTACAGAGGTGGGTGAGGGATGGATTTTTGAGGGACTGTCTTCTATACAAGGCAGGCTAGAATTTAGTAGGCAATAGGGTTCTGAAGAGTGGAATCAGATCTGCATGTTCAAAGACCACCCTGATACACTTGAGTGTTATGTAGTTGCCATTAAAGATCCTAGTCACAGGCTTTTAAAATAGGACAGTTGAGGGGTGCCTGGATGGCTTAAGCAACTCTTGATCTCAGCTCGGGTCATGATTTCACAATTTGTGAGGTCAAGCCCCACGTGGGGCTCTGCCTGACAGCACAGACCCTGCTTGGGATTCTCTCCATTCCCTGTCTCTCTGCCACTTCCATGCTTGCTCTCTCTTTCTCTCTCAAAATAAATAATAATAATAAAAAAATAACTTCAAAATGGGACAGTTGAGGAAGTGCCTTGAGGAAGTGGCAGTGTAATGAAGGGCGAGATTCAGCATGTATCTAAGAGATATAATCAGAGGAACTTAGTTCACACTGGATGTTGGGAATAAAGAACTGTTGAGGATGACTCACAGGATTGTGTGAGTCTGTTCCCTACCAACTGAGGTAGGGAAAAGCAGTAGAAAAGTATAGTTGCAGTGGTAGGAAGGAAGAGATGGTGTGGCAGAATACTAATGATTGGTGATGTTTTCACCAGGTGGACTTTAAGGGGTGTCTCGTGGGCAATGGGATCTTTAAGTCTGACACTCAGGCATAGGAATTCAGCTAGATAATGGAAAAGACTCAAACTGTGGGCAGAAATGACAACAGAACGTTTTACTATCAGCTATGTCATAATGGCTGTTTCTCAAAGACCATGCCCAAAATAGTGCAGGCAAAGCCAGAAAATTATTCTTCACAATTCTACAAGATAACCATGTCCTTGTAAGTCACTTCTTTTTATCGAGTTGTATTGATCATATTTTCATCTAGAAAAATAAGACCACACATAGTGAACCACTGAAAATGAGGCTCTTGCTAACGTACTTACTATTTCCTACTTTTAAAAAAACTTTTTAAAAATAATTTTAGGCTTTCATGGAAGTTGCAAAAATAGTACAGAGAATTTTTGGTTACCCTTCATCCAGCTTCCCCAACAGATATCATCTTAGCTGATAATAGAATTACCAAAATAAATAAATTGATATTACTGCAACAGTATTAACCAAACTACAGACCTTATTCAAATTTCACCAATGTTCACATGCACTCACTTGTTTGATGCTGTTATTGTTTTGTTGCATAGTCCTAAGAAATTTTAACACATGTACAGGTACATGTAACCACTACTATGGTCAGGATACAGAAGAGTTTCATTACCCGCAGAAGTCTCTCCTATCGATTTAGAGTCACTCCTTTCCCCACCCCATACCCTAATAACCAGTGATTTTTTTTCTCCATCTCTATAGTTTTGTCTTTTTGAGAATGGTATAAAAATGGAACCTAATAGTATATAACCTTCTGAAAATGCCTTCCTTTACTCAGCCTAATGCCTTTGTGATTCATCTAAGTTGTTATAGGTATTAGCAGCCAATCTCTTAAATTAAATGTCAAACTCACTTGCAAAGCCTGTCCCTGGCTGCAATTACTTTGGGGATTGTGACCCTCTTATTAGCCATGATTAATAAATGGCAATGTTTCACTTATCTAAGATTGAGATTTGACCATAATATATTCCCACGCAAAGAGTCATGGGGGTCACCCCATGGAGGTAGGCTTAGTGGTACCAGCTAAATGCCTCACCTGGGTCACTCAGAAGCCAAAACACGGAGTGGGTCACTCAGAATGTCCATACCTCCAAAGTGATGATAGGTCGGGACGCGGGTTTCCCATGACTACAGGAGACAAGGGAAATTTCCTGGCCTAAAGCCCACTGAGATGATGAGATCTGAGTTGCAGAACCCACAAAGGAAGCATTAACCTGTGCTATGGACTGAGACAGCAACATCTCTGGTGCCCCCGTAGGTCCTGGTCTTCTCTGAGAAACTGGCAAAAACCTATGAATAGTACCTGTGCTTAGCCTGCAGCAGACAATTTCTTTTGCAAGTATAAACACTCAGTCTTGCTACCATGCAGCAAATGCTTTGTCAGCTGATAGAAGTACTGGGCAAGGTTTCTGGCTACCAAGCCATGTGGCCCTCACACTAAATACTGGAGAGCAAGCTCCCAGAGGGAGAGAGGCCCAATGTTCCATTTGTATGGCTGCCTATTAAGTTGAATGACAGGCTGTCTGCACTTCCATTTTTGCTATCTTTTGAAACTCTTAAAGCGAGGACTTGAAAGCTTCTGCTTGGGATTAGTCATCAAAAACATGGGATTGATCCAGGTATGGCACAGAATGATCAAAAGAATAGTGAATAGCTCGAATCTTACAAAACATGCCAAACTATTGGTGAAGAACATTAGAAATAGTGGCTCCTGAAAGAAGTGAGTGGAGGTAAGGCTGTAAAAGACCTGTGATTACCTCTTATTTTCTTGTCTTAATACTGAGTGTTGGGATTTGCGAGTGAAGGTTGACATTAACACTAGAAGAACGGCCTGATGGGCGGCACCAAGCATCTACAACCCTGTGATCTTCGGAGTTTAGGATAAAAGACATCTTCACACACAAACAGCTTTGAAAGATGAAAAACATACTCTGGAATCTGCATTATTTGTTAGCTGTTCACCAGGGGTTACAAATTAATAATTTTAATTTATCATCATTTTATACCTACTGTCAGCAAAGTGCCAAGGTCATAGTAAGAACTCAATAAATATTTTTGGAATAGAATGAGAAAGGATTCTGGATTTCCAGAGACAAGATCAGGTGGCCCTATAGGCATGTGTTTCAGCTTTGGTGCAGTGATTACATTCTGCTTTAATGCCCCACTCTTTTTTTTTTTTTTGACATTTTTGTGTATCTCTCTAATATTTGGCTTAACAGAAGATAGCTAGGTTTTCTGTGGTTGAAGTATATGAAGAAAATAAGAGACAGTAGGAGAATTTAATAGTCCTTTCAGATAATTATGGATATTCGCTGATACCCAGAAAACTAGACAAGAGGTAGTTTCTAAAAGGTTAGCTGCATTGGGGAATCTGAAATCATATCAAGGAGTCTCTTGTGCTGGTTTTTGGGTTTGTTTGTTTGTTTGTTTGTTTGTTTGTTTTCAAGTTGGCTCTATGTCCAGCGCAGAGCCCAATGTGGGGCTTAAACTCATGATCCTGAGATCAAGACCTGAGCTGAGATCAAGAGTTGGACACCTAACTGACTAAGCCACCTAGGTGCCCCATGTAATGTTTTTTATGCACATACACACACACACACACACACACACACACACACACATACACATCTATCTCTCCATTGGTCTATCTTGCCCTTTGAATGGATCTTTTATCCTTGTATGATTTTGTAACATCCTGCATGGGTCATTTGGAAAATATTGGTTCATGGGTCAAGTAATGTCTTTACCTGTATATTTCACTAGAACATAGGCATCTTGAAGGCAAGGACTGTATTGTTTTCATTGATAGATTCCCCGTGTCAACCTCAGTGCCTGGTGCACATAAATATTTGTTGAAGTGATTAATACATAAATGGAAGTCACATGATATATCCACTGAACCACTTTCCAGATTCTTCCTGGCATGTGACACTCTTTAAAAAGAAAAGTAACTTATTTATTTAATACATTTATTTGTTGATGTACACATAGTTTTATTCTCCTGGTTCTATTATTTCTAAACTTTATGATACTTGGCAAGTGATTAGTACCTCCTAGCCTCAGTTTCCTGTTTTTAATGGGGCCAAAATCCGTGTTCCACTAACAAATTTTCCAGGAGGACAAATTAGAGCATGAAATTGAAAAGAATGTGTGTATTTTGTTTGAGCTGTATGTGGGGCCTTTATATTTACACCTCATTTCAAGTCCTATTTGTACTTTATTTTCCTGCCTTGATGAGATTAATGGTTAGCTAAGATAAAAATAGTACTTTTCAACCATTTTCCTATAGCTCCAAACCACAAAATAGCTCCCAATTCTAATTAGACCATCTTATAGCTCATAAGTATATACATAAATCAATATTCAAAGCCATCAAAACTGTCACAGTTATTCATTTTTTTTTACTTCATCTGATGTATCAAGTCCCAGGTTATAAGAAGAGGTAAACTTTTTATGCTAGCAAGGGGGTGGTTGGTATTTTCAGAGAACCTATCTATATGCTTGCAGGAGATGACCTGACAGAATTTACATTCCTTCAGAATATTGGACAAAAATAAAATTTTGAAATAATTGACATCTACTAAATACAGCTAATTTGTAAAGAATTACATGGGCAGTGGGAGATAAAGACATGAGGCTCTGTTCCTGAGCCTTTACTATGCATTTAGTTATCTATCATGACTGAAAATAGAGACAAAAGCATACACACCCAGAACGCTTAAATATCAAGGTCCAATTTAGGGCAATTCATTTACTGCTCAGAGAAGTGAGATAGCAAGTCTATGAGAATTCATCATGGGAAAGTTTATTTTCCAGAATTTCTGCAACGTTGTAATATACATGCACAATGGATGAAATTATTTAAAAGGACAAAACAAAGAAAGTAGTTTGGGATAAGATTGTGAGCATGAGGAATCTGGACTCTATTCCATGCACAGTATGAAAATATTGGTGTGTAGAGGGACATGATGAAAACAGTATTTAGTGAGATTAATCTGGCAATAAAGTCCTCAGCTAATGCGAGCTGGAGCTAGTGGATCTGTCACAAGTGATCCATCCAGGCCACTCGTATGACATGAAGATAGGGTCTTGATCTAGATTAAGAGCAGCCAAAAGTAGAGATGACTACATAGCTTATAAGGAAGCATCTGTTGCCAGTTCTGAGAGAGTTAGTGGAATGCTTTGAACTTATAAAAAGTGGGTTACATGTTTTCCTATTTATGATATTTCAAAGTGTGTTGAAAGCTATTTTTTAAGTGTGCACGTGTATGTGCTTCTACCAAGAATGAACTTTAAGTTTTATTTCTATTCTCATGGATTCTTCAAGTTCTTGCACAAATCCTTGCTTACACTGACATCTCAAGTGTGTATGCTGAAGTCATTTGACACTCTAATGCTATGTGGATGCTGTCTGAGAACAGATGGGTTCACCCTTCAGGTTTACATGTTGACTTGTGCTTAAACTCAGCCATCTACGGTGACTGAATAACTACATCAAAATTAACCATACAGAAATAATGCTGCAATTTAATGGGTATGTTGCAAAAACTATCAGTAGACTCAGATCACTCTTGCTTTTGTAGAGTCTTTTTTATTTTTAAATATATGACAACCAAGGAAAAGTTGATAGATTGTGAGAGAAAGAAGAGAGTGTTTGTTGGTTTTGTTGATGATGCTGTTACAAATTCCAACATAGATTATAATCTGTCTTGAGATTCTTATTCCTGATAAAGCAAATATAATTTACTTATCTGTAGTATGATATATGCAGCACCGGTGAGCATAGACCTATCTGTTTCTGAAAGTAATAGCTTGCTTGTGATGATCTGTCATGGCAAGGACAAATCTCTTCTGTCCTTGGGTGTCAAGACCACAACTACATTTAAAACAACATGGTCATTCAGGATTACACAAGAATTATTCTTCCTGATGGTTTTAACATAGAAAAAAAAAGCAGTAGAAGAAGTTATCTTGAAACATGGAGCATGGACATTGAATTAGTTCTAATGGGATCAATAGATAGAAATAAATAGACCAGTGATACTGTGAGGAAATATATGGATATTAGACTAGCTGTCAGCAAAGGAACAAGAAGTTTTAGTTGAAGGTAAGCTATTAAAGTCAGAGATTCTGGAATGTGAGAAATTATAAGGCAATGGAAACTTACCTTGCATTTTGACGGGGTCTATAGCATGTGGACTCATGTGAAATTACAGTTAGTAGGGTGACTACCTAGTACCAACTTGCCTGGAACTTTCTCAGTTTAGCATTGAAGGCTCCACATCCTGAGAAAACCCTCACTGGTCACCTTAAATCTTAGAACCCTTTCTTGAATAACACAAGCATGGGTCTCCTTCGTCCTTCACTTGACCTTCCTGCATTTTCCTCCCCTCATGGAATTCACCTGCACATCAGCACCATCATTATAATCATGGATGCCTCTGACTAAAAATGGCTGTTGATGGTTGAAAGTCTTCTAAGTAACAGAAACAACAGGCAATTTTTTGCACAGACTTTCATACACATGGTACCTTCCAAGTTTCATGGGCCTCACACATGTTCATATAAAAATCCCTTATCACTATTCGAAACCAATAAAGTAAAAACCACATCGAGTTGTCTTTAATGATATTTAACAGCAGATTGTATTTGTAGCCTTGAGAGGTGAGGTGAGAGGAAGTTTGTTTGCCTGAAATTTATTTTATTTTAAAGATAACTGCGATATATAGTTTCATATTTTAAAATCTATGTTGTTGAAACATCTTCAGATATGCTGGATGTACTAAAATAGATACAATCTGGTAGCCTGTCAGGAAAGCAAACAAAAAAACTGCTAGGTCAGGAGCACAGCTGTTTGTGGAGGGCATTAAATTTTTTTACAGTCTTTCCCATAGGCCAATATGCTTTTATGCATTGATTTATATTTTAATAATGACAGACTCCACTGGTATGAGCATTTCAGTTCCTCAGAAATTAGATAAAATCATAATTTAGACCCAGGATAAAAAGGTGGAGAGAATTAGTATTCTGCAGTATTAATTAGCTTACTTGCCCTCGCTTATTTCTGATCAAATGGAAGATGGTTCGTGCAGCCACAAACAGAGCTGAGTATCCTTCAACTGTATGGTATGACATTGATGTTTCTAATGCATGTAAATTCAGTAGCTTTGCCTTGATTTTAAAAGTGTAGCTTTAAAAACAGCGGTTCGTTTTAGATCACTAGGGTAAGCAATGAACAAAGGAAGCGATTGGATGTAAAATATAACATTGAAAGGACTCCTGTTAAAAGAATTTCCAAGCATTGAAAACAGTCCTAGAGAATGTGCAATTATGCGAGCGTTCTCCCTGTTCGATCCTCTGAATTTCTTCCCAAGCATTTCACTGTCTCACATCTTCATTATGATTCAAGGTTGCCAGAAGGAACTGGTAACTTCAGCAGGCAGGCATTTCATTTTTAAATAATTGTTTGCATCACTTTCTGGAGCACATGACTTCAATCTCACTCAACCAGCTCCTCCCTGGCCCCACACCTGCCCCATAGCCACTCCTGCATCCGTCTCAACCTGGGCATTCTCTCCACTGTTGTCTCCCAGCCCTTCATTTCTCACTTCTCCTTTCCACATGGCTGCTTGGTTTGCAGACGATGCCTTCTTACAGATGTGTTCCCTCCCCTGACAAACAATTACTCCTGTCCCCCCAGCAGGAGGCCATTAGGACATCATCACAGGTTCTGCTAAGTCATCTCACCACCGCAGTTGTGTGCCATCACCTCCCATCTGAGACTCTCTAGGCATATGCCATGCAGGGAAACTAGCAGTCGCAAACGGCCGCACCTCCAGACATATTATTTGTTATTTTGGTCCAGAAGTGTAACAGATAATGGCTAATACACTAATGTCTGAGGGTCCCATTGGATGCTTTGACTGGCATCATTTGCACCAAACTTGCAAAAGACTGAATGGGTTATCATGTGCTGCCTGAGAGGTAAAAAAAAAAAAAAAGGAGGCATTTTCATATTTCCATAGCAATTACACACAATGGTTTGAAAGAGACATAACAATAGCGATTTTACAAAGTTATTCTATTTGTGCAGATTTTCAGCATTCTGAGCTTTGAATCAGTAAATTATCTGATATTAGTTATTTTCCTGGAAAATGGTTAATCAGTGATAACGTTTATTTTTATTTTTATTTTTAATCTCACAGACTCAGCTTCTGTGGGTGCACATAGCAAAGACCTATCTAAAATGTATTCCTTTTAAATCAATGAAATACACATGCAACGGAACACTTGTGGTTCTTTGTCTTCAGGTTTCTCTGACAGCTGTACCTATTAAATTCTCTTGTTTTAATAGGTAGCATCTCACAGGAATTTCAGTAAGTCGAAGCTCAATATTTAATATATTATGAAATAAGTGGATTTTGGCACAATGCCACATTAACACTTGGATTGTTTTTTATTGATTCTCAGGTCTAGTTTACTGCTGCACTGGGGTGCACTGTGTCTTTGTGTAAAATCAAACAATGTGCTAACAAGCTAAGACTTCCGCAGAGGCCCAGAAGGCAAATGAGGAAGGGGGCGCTGTTCTCCCCATCAGAAACCTCAACAGTTCATTTGTTTCTGTCACTGCTTTGCTCAAACTCCATAACCTTACCTCCTCAAACCTCCAACATCAAATGTCATCAATATAGGTTCTTTTCAGTGAAATCTAGTCAAGGTTAGTGTGAATATCTGAATCACAGGATCTTTGGAAGAAGCAGTTTTATTTTTGTCCAGGACACGTAGGTAATTGAACCAAGCACTCTGAACACAGTCTCCCAGTCTGGCACAACATAGACACTCAATAAATACTTATTTAATTGAATGGGATTGAATCCAAGAGCTGTATAGAAGCCCTGCTTTAATGAGCAGGTGAACATTGTTAGTAATTGGAAAAGCACAGTATCAGCCCCAAGAATCCAAGGCTCTCCTTAAATTTTAACCAGCCGCTTGCACTTAGAAAGATGCTCTTGGAGTACTTGAATTCAATGTGTTCTCTTAAGTAGCTAGATAAACATTCCTGTTCCATGTGGTTTGTATTGTTTATTTGTTCAGTTAAACTAGTTGTCCTTGCCTTTTTTTTTCCATTCTACTGAGGGGAAGAAAGAGAAACTGTAATCCTAGTTTTTCTCTTCACCTGGATTTTTACAAATTCTAAATGAGGACTTTTTTATTTTCTACTTTATTCCCATCATCTACTGCTTCTAGTAAATAGATTCAGCAAAAAATAAAGAAAAATGGAGTTCCAGTTGAGCTAGCCAAAGGGTATCAGTGACATAAAAATGCAGGGGCTTTTGTCCTGTCTTGATGCATCTCATTTCAACTGTCAAATACATCCGACTTCCAAATCCAGTGTCTTTGAAAGACAGAAAGAGAGAGAGAAAGAGAGAATGCACATTGTATTGTTTATTTACTTGGGGAGAATGACGTCTGAAAACACATAAGTATAGCGACTGACCTGTTCCTTGTAAGTCTCAAATGACTTATTGTCAATTATTCAGTTTGATAAATATTTGCTGAGGTCCTACTGTATTAAAGACATTCTTTTAGCTGCTATAGGTAGAAACAAAATAGAGAAAGATAGGGTACCTGCTTTATGGGGCACTGTAATGAAGAAAGGGGTGAGAAAATTATAGATAAAACAGAATATTCTGTAAATTACAGATGTCAGAGTCAGATGGACCTGAATTTGATCCCAGTTCAGTATGACCCTGATCATTCCACTTAACTCCTTAGACTTCAACGTCCATGTCTAAAAATGTAAAGATTAAATGTACAATGCACCTAAAGCACATAGTGTAGTGCCTGGGACACAGTTAAAAGCTCGAAAAAATTGGGGTTTATTAAATGGTTTGAATTGAAGGTTTCCCCAGAAAGATGGTAAATGAGATAGGCCTTGCAATATAAACAGAGTATCAACCAGGTTTACTTAGCTGAAGTGAGTAAAGGGACATTCATATTTGAGGTTACGTGCAGAGTTGGCATCATTCATCCCTAGCCTACTGTTGGCGTGGACCACCCCTCCGGGTAATGCACTGAGAGCAAAGGAAAGACAGAGTTGAGGAAGAGGGTAGTGATAGAACCTAAGAGACAGCAGAGTCAAGCCAGGATCCCCTGCTGGCTGTTTGCATAGTGCAACACAAGTTTGCTCTTGATGTAACAGCTTAGTAGTCCAAAGAGATTCATATTAGAGGATGTGAGAAGGGCGTATGGGTTGGGGAGTATAAAGAAGAGATAATAGGATAATTTGTTAAACTGGATGGCGCAAGTGTTGAATCAGAGAAGGCAGGGGACATCTAAAAGGCTCTGAGATCTGCCCCCTGGACTCAGGAGCTGATAGGAACAATGGGAGGACACACACTTACTGGTCTGCCTGGACTCTGCCTTGGTCAGCAGTATTCTGAATTTGAGGTACTAGAGGCAAAGGAAAGAAAAATTAGTCAACTGCACAGCTGCACAGCTGTATAGAATTCTATCTGAAGCCAGTTTAAATCTTCATCTGCTACTAAGTGTTGGATTAGGGGGAGCACAGTATATTCTGCAATTTAGGAACATAACATATTCTGCCCAGTTTGTAAGTTTAGTATATTCTGCACCGTTGGTATGGGACCAATGCTAAGGAGAAAATAGAGCATATGATTGAAAAGTCATGGAAAAAAATGAATACTCTAGTTTGGGACATAAGCCCCAAAAGACATATAAAGACGATAATGCTAAGAACATTGAATGTCAAGCTGAGGATGTATATTTAATTCAGAAGCAAAAGGGACACTCTTGGATATTATTGAGAGGCGTAGGGAAATAATCAGAGCTGTGTTTTGGGGATATGAACCAGAAGGAAAAGAAACTGAAAATCTAGAGGCACAGAAGTGAGCTAGAAGCCTCTCAAAAGTGAGGTACTCTAAATCAGTGTTGTTGGAGATGAAAAAAGAAAAATATATGAAAGTAGAACAAACTGGAGTTCATAGTTGGTTCAAGGGTGAAGGAGGGGCAGGAGTCGTGCAGGCAGTGTCTGAAGCAGGTGCAGGCAAACCCTCTGAAGTCAGATAGACTTTTGGCCTACATATGACCTTCAAAAAGTTATGTATTTTCTGTGCCTCATTCTTTCTCATCTATATAATTGATGCATTAATAATACCTACTCAAATAGGGCTATCGAAAGGATTAAAAGAGCAAAAACATGTAAAATGTTTTGAAAAGTATCTGGTATACAGTAAGTACAACATGACTCAGAGATATTTGGGGGGACTTTGGGCTTCTCCTCTGAGAAATTGGCCAATATGTTGGTGCCACAAACTGAGAAAAGGAATATGGGAGGAAGGACATTATTTGCGGGTAGAGATGAAGATGAGTTTCAGAAGTCAAGTTGACCAAATTCCACTCTTAGCCACACCACGCTGTAGGTAACTCTGTCAGTGATCTAGCCTGTGAGGGAAAGTTGCTGGCAAAGGACCAGATAGGATAAGGTAGAATCATCCAGATTCACCCTAGGATGTGGTAGTGGGGTTAGCCTTTGAATGGGGAAAGATTGCTTCACTCTCGTAGAGAGTGTAGCTACAGAGATGTTTCAAGGTCAAGAACAAGGAAGTTGAAGAAATTACTTTGAGTGATTTTAGTAGTGAGAGACACTTCGGTCCTTTAGAAGCACAAAGGATCTGGAGCAGTAGTTGGTAACCTGAAGAGTGTGAGGAAATTTAGAAATAATAGTTGAAGGGATTGCAATAGTCACCTAGTGATGAATAAAAGAAATGTAAAATCACCTGCCTATGGAATCTTTCAGCAAAATGTCTTTTTAGACTTCATTTTCCACATGGGTGATAAGTTTTAAAATTTAGATATTTTATGTCAACCATGAAACCCTTAGCTTTTCCCAGATGAATGATAGCAATGCCGCTTGGCCAAGTGTTAAAAATGATTTGGGGTTTCCTGAAAGGTATGTGTTGTGCCGTGTGGGAGCTGAAAGTGTGTGTGTGTGTATGTGTGTGTGTGTGTGTGTGTGTTGGGGATAGTGGTGTGATGGTATGAAATAATACCATTTTCTGAGTTTAATTAACTTTGAGTTATTTTGAGTTTCCCTAGGTAACATCTAAAAGTTTCTTAAAGATTATGCTAAATAAATGATCAAACAAGTTTTAAATTAGTTAAATGACCTTTATAATATTCTATTGACTGCCCTGAGAAACCTGATCTCACAAATGTTATCCTTCCTCACAATATAGGAAACAGAACAGGGAAGAGTGAAATGTCCTGGCTTTCCCTAAGTATATTGACTAAGGCCCAAAACAGAAATGAGGGATCAATTCCATGTCACTATGATTATCAGTACATGGAGCAACTGTTTGGATTTTAGCCTGATTCGTAGTCTAGGATGGTTTTCAGCATCCTGCAGAGTCAGCACTGTTCATTTTGAGGTGTTTTCCATCTACTTTACATGCATAATTGCTCATCAACTGGTAGATTTGTTGAGTTCAATATGAACTGTCTTAAGGCAAAGAGGCATCCCATGGGCATAAGATCATTTTCTTCTATTTCAGCCTGTGGTGTCAGGAGCAGTTCTGGACTTGTGACTGGCCCTGTGCTCAGCAACCTGCTAGAGTTGATTGATACTATTCTATGGGAAAATGGAGTGCCAGCTGGTTTTAAAAATACTCCTTTTCAACTTTCTGTGTCATCTCCAATAAACCCATCCTAAGCAAAGTTTATGAGAAGTAATTTGGGATCATTTAAAACCCTGTAATATAATCCCCCTTTTCAGCAGTTAACATTGGTATACAACCTGGATGCTAAGGGTTAGGTGTGTATGAACTCTGTGGGAGAACAGCAATGACCCACTGGAATAATAGTGGTAATTATTTGAGTACTACCTATGTGTCTGAGTATCTTGTAACCGTCACAATAATTCTTCATGTTAGATATAATTATTCCCATTTTCTGGTTGATAAAACTGGGTCTCTAAAAAAATAAAAGCCCAGTAATCACATATCTAATAAGTGATAAGCTATTTCCGTCTCATTTTAATATATTAGTTATCCTCTTAATAGAAAATATTGGAAAAAAGATTATGTGGCTCTGGTTTTGCATACTAGTGCCAACTTTAGCTTACAGAAGATTGTTTCTTCCTCTTCATTATACCCACTGAGTCTAATACCCCTGATGAGGATACTTGAAAGCATTAGAGCTACAGTAACATCAACATGTACAAAAACTTAACCCTCAGGAGATTTCCTTCTGACCATATCATTGTGATATTCCTCAGAAATTAGAAGCACAAGCTATTGAGTTGAAAAGGAGCTGGTTATAATTTACAGTGTTTTTAGGATAAGATATTTTTTTGCTTTTTTTTTTTAACGTTTATTTATTTTTGAGACAGAGAGAGACAGAGCATGAACGGGGGAGGGTCAGAGAGAGGGAGACACAGAATCTGAAACAGGCTCCAGGCTCTGAGCTGTCAACACAGAGCCCGACGCGGGGCTCAGACTCACGGACCGCGAGATCATGACCTGAGCTGAAGTCGGCCACTTAACTGACTGAGCCACCCAGGCACCCCTAGGATAAGATATTTTTAAGCATTTTATCTACCCAGCTGCCTTCACTTAAATTCGGGAGTCATGCTTTCTGCTGTTGTTGAACTTACCATGATGCCTAGCAAGTGAGAGGGTTCCTGGTAAATTTTAAGTACATCTGATTTCTTAACTCCTCTTTTTTCAGTATTCACACTTGTAAGCCACTTGCTACAGATTTACACCTGCCCCAGCTATGGGATCAGTCAAATAGAATTTGCATGATTTAGATGAATGATTCGATGTTTGAATAGCCATTCAAAACTTTTCTACCTTGGTATGACTGTGTACTTGATTCTAGAAACTGGGCTGTTGCTCTGTTGACTGCATACATATCCCTTGTTGACCTCAGCCTCCTTGGCTAGTTGGTTCTGTTTCTCCCTGAACAGCTTGCTTTTGCTAGTCTTCCAGGATTAAGCCTCATAATTGGCTCTCAGATACCAGGTTCAAGCTTTGTAATTGGTTATCAGATACCTGTGGCAGACCTTTAGCATGCTAATACACTGCCTACCTAGACCTCCATACATTTCCTACTTCACATTTTCTTGATCACAAGCCCTGTCTAAAATCCTACTATTGGCTCTGCCCTGAGGGCTTGGGTCCTATTCTGGGGGAATTGCTTTTAATCTCTGAGTCTTGATTTGAAATAGATGATCTGATCTGAGGTTTAATTTTGGCATGAATTCTAGTTGAAAGATAGACTCCCATTTTTGAAGTTTGTTCATCAGGATGTTGAATTATGTTTTTCTCTGGAAAAGTTGAAGGCAGCTAATTATCCTTCTCAACAGCCAAGTGGTACGGAAAGATGTGGCTACTCTTTCCCCCTTCTTAAAGAGACAAAACTAAGGAAGAGAGCTATGGCTATTCCAGATCTCTTATACATGTAGATACACAATGAATATGGTCAAAATGAGTCTCCATTTAATAGAGTGCCTCTCTGTACTTACCAAAGTTTAGTCCAATGAGACTAAATCGAAATTATGCAAATTGAGAATAATAGGGAATCCCTCCATCACTGATCTAAAAAAATCCATGCAGAAGCCCTTCAACAACCAAACACAAATATTTCTCGAGCATTTTCAGTCAGACACTGTACTATGTGTGGGGCGTATACAAACCTTTTCTTCACTGTCAAGAGATTCACCGACTTAAAGAGCTGGTAGCTCATGGATCACACATGACATTCTACCTTGTAGTGCCATGTCATAGTCAGAATGAGGAGGATAGCAAGGGATTATTCTCTTTGAAAACAGGCCAGGAAGAAAAGGGTCTCTTATTGCCACGTGTAGACTTTATGCCTGACATCTAGTGGCCACTCCAGGAATTACAGCACAGGATACCAGACCATGACTGAGTGTTGGTAAAGGACGCACTAAAGATATGAAACAGCTGAAGTGAAAATGCATTGCCTCCAGCTTCTTCTCTCACAGTCTTGGACCTACCATATAGATTCGTCGTTATACCACATTTCCCCAATACGATCCTAAATAATCACTTAATGTTGGAGCTAGGGGCCTCCCACACAACTTTAATTTAATTACATTAAACTTACAGTTTCTGACTTTAATGAATGTTTTGTTTAAAAGAAGCCTATTGGAAAGATCAATTTCCCCTTGTTTACTTTGACTATGATATATCATTTTTACTTCTTGAAAAAAAATACTCACTAACCTACTTCATGGGGGATGCCTTTACCTATAAAACAGTGAGGATAATTATAATATAACTCATAGTCTTGCTTTGAAGATTTAAGAAGTTACATCATGTAAATAATTTTTTACAGTGCCTTAAACATAACTATTCGTATGACATTGGATATTATTCTTTGGGGGCTGGGATTCAGGGTAAACATTAGACAGTTTTAAATGCATGCACCTTAGTGACCTTATTACCTGTGAAGAGTATTATTCCTCCCAAATATTAAGGTCTAGTTATTTAGAAAACTAGAGAAATTAATGATCAAGAAGGAAAATTAGGCTGTTGGGAAGCAAGAGGCAAAGGAGAATGAGAGAAAAAATTGGTAGCACTATTGAAATCCCTTTTTCTTCCTTCATTCTTTAGACTTAGACCTTTATGTGCCAGAAAATTTTGTCAGAAAATTGAAGGAAGGCATACCTAGATGAAGATGTACTGACTTGGGCCCTGCTGGGAGAGAAAGTGGAGTGTTCGGTTGAAGGGATATTAAGTAATAAACTTGGAAACATGTGTTCTATAAATGGCAGCAAATGGGTACATTACAGAGTCCAAAGGTTGGAGGGTAAAATATTAAAGAGAGAAAGACCCCTTATCTCTCCAGTGACGTGGGGCAGGCTTACATATCACTAAGCTTGGTTGGGGCTCTCAGTTTATATATGCCTGTATAAATTTGATATTGGATTATAAATGTACAGACTTTAAATATGCATACATATCCCTTTCCATAACTGTTTCTGAGAACCCAGCAGAGGGCTGACTGGAAAATGCGTGTTTTCACAGGCATGGGGGTCAAAGGCAATGCTAACTGAACTTAGACAGTGACTGCTCTGGGGTCTGATGAAAAAAAAAACTCTACATAAAGACCAGACACCTGAAACTAATATAACACTGTCCATTAGGTGACCAGAATTAAAATAAGAACTTAAAAAAAATCTACATAAAGTTGGAACGCTCATTCTAAATAGTCCCATGAATTTCCCTATTGTGAGAGAAAAACAAAGAATAATGTAAAATTATATGGGAATATGACAAGAATCAGGGCAGAAGTACATCATTTCCCATCTTTCTCTGAACCTAATTTTTTTTCATTTCCTTCCATCACATTTTCACAGTTGAGCAAAACTATCCACGTGAAGGGATCTGAAAGTTTCCTAGCTCACATTGTTGCTTCCTTTCTTGCATGCCCTTCTACTGATCTTTGTGACCCTTTTGAGTCCAGCATCAAAAATACACATTGTGTATATTTTCCTTATGAAATGCGTTTTTATCACTCAATAGTGCACTCCTCACTTTTTCTGCAATACTAATAGCAAATTATTGAGAACACAAGTAATGCTCCTTGGATCCTGCTGGGTGTATCCACAGGCACTGCCTTTGATCCACATATCTGTCTTGTGTGCAGCCTGTCACAGTGCAAGTGAACAGGGGAAGCCGAGTGCCAAAGGCCCTGTTTGGGGACAGGCGCATTGTGAATGTCCTGCCAACCATGCGGGCCTTGTGGAATTACAGCATGGGTGGACTGTCAGGTCTGCACCTAGTGCGCTGACAGGTGGAAAACACTGGAGAAAAAGTGGCAGTTTGTGTCTTCCAGAAGGCAAAGGCATGAAATGCCTTATTCTCTCCCTTTGGAGGAGCACTCCCTATCTCGAAAAGACAAAGGTCAGAATAATAATTATCACCAATAGAAGACTTTAGTTTCCCCACCTCTGACATTTTTCTTTGTGCTCCAAATTCAAAATTTTCTTCAATCTAAGAATAAAATTTTCTGGCCACTCTATTGAAAAAAATACAATAAGATCACAGGTAAGGATTAGCTATACTGGCAAATAAAGAGTGTTTACTTCTTAAAAAAAAAAAAAAACTTACTTGCCCTCCATCGCTTCCTCTATTAGAAAGAGGCAGACAGTCCTGTGAGTACAGCATTATTGAAGTAGTATTCACACCCATTCCAATAGATGGTTCACACACTTTAATTCCTGTTAAAAAGTTAATTAAATTGCATGATTTATTAGCTTGCATTAAATGTTGAGTAAAGCAGTCTGGAAACCTATGCATTCTGTGTAAGATCCAGCCAGCTGTCTCAGAGGAAAGACTTTTGGTCTTGTGTAAATTTTGCAAACTACTGAATCGCTAACAGGCCCTTTGTTGGATGTTCTTAGATTTTTAATAGACTCCACATCACTTGAAAAAAAAAGTGGTGTTCTAAGAAAGAAAAGGCAACATGTATTTTGTTAAACAAATCAGCATAGTCAATAATGATATTTTTCTTTGATGTCTAACAGATTCTGCTACATCTCTGTAACTATTAGCCTATAAAGATATTTCGTAACATAGTCCACCTCTAATTTTACTTTCTCTGAAACCAACTGTCAACTGTATTTATCTCCATGCTTTCAAACCTTCTAGAAATGCACATCTTTCTGTGATTGCTTTTAAGAGCACAACCTTAATTCAGGCTTTCTACACTCCTCTGGTTCATGATGATATTACACTCAAGCAAATTCACTCATTGAAATCAATCTGGGGGAAAGAATCCACTGGTCTATAATTTAAGATTATTTGACTGTTCACTGGCAAACGATTAGATAGCATAATCATTTACTGAGCCTCAGTCTGCATTTTCTGACATACTTGTACACACCATATGATAGATGAGAGTAGAGAAACAGGAGAGAAAAGGCAGCAAGCACCAGACAACTGAGCCATTCTGCCGCTCTTTAGCTGGAAGTCCAGGTTAAAATGCCGAAACGATTGAAATAAGCCTAATGCAATCATCTAAGGTATTTCATGTCTGTGGATAGTCACACACAGTCACACATATGTGTGTGTGCATGCGCGCACACACACATACATACACATGTACACTCCCTCCTATGAGCTCATCAGGGAGCTTCTCCCTGATTTAGGCCCAAGCTTGCAAAGAAGTCAGTTGTTATTTCTCTTTCCTGACACTATTACATCAAAACAGTATCCAGGCATTAGACAGTATTTATTAGCTTGTAAGGCCAGAGATAATGATCCCATTCAATCAGAACACATGAATAATTCAAGAGTCCCAACTTCACATAATTTCTGGCTCTACTTTTAAAACCAGTAAAAGAACTATTTGTATCATTTATTTATTTTTGGTGACAATGGGCAAAAGACAAAAGACATTTTGGTGTGTGTGTGTGTGTGTGTGTGTGTGTGTGTGTGACTGTGTGTGTTTGTGTTTCCTGGAAAGAGAGCCTCTTGGCTCTTTCATTTCAAACTGATCAAAGACAGCACCAAAAGAGCATGTATATATATATGTAAATATGGAAAAGCATGATACTACAAGGCGTATATACAGTTATTACCTCTATGGATTATTTCTATATAAATTTGTTGACGGTATTTTAATCACTGTGAATAGTTTAATGTTATTTTACACACTACTGCTAGGAAACAATTATGATTCTGTAAGACCGTGGAAGCTATAATTTCAGGGGTCATTTCTGCAGTAGGCAATCTGAAAAGTACATTTGAAAGAGATGGACCGTTTTAAGCAGCAAAGAGAAGTTGAAATAATTTAATCTTATAATGGAAAATATTGCTTCTTCTTTTCTAACAAACAATAAGTCAGTAGGAGAGGGCACCATTTCCCCTCTAAAATAGCTCAGTCCTATAGAACTTTCTGTAACAAAGGTACATTCGATATTTACACTGCCCAGTATGGAAGCCATTAGCCACATGTGGCTATTGAGCACTTGAAATGTGACTAGTGCAACCAAGGAACTGTATTTTAAATCTTACTACTTTTAATTAATTTAAATATAAACAGCCACCTGTGGCTAGTGCCTCCCTGTTGGACATCACAGCCCTTAAGTCCTCAAGGACAACGGCCATTGGATTATAAATATCCACAGGTAGACATTATTATGAAGGTATTTTAATCCTTCTTTTAAATTTATCATTTCTATCGAAACACTCACTTTCTTATTATAGGTTATCTAGGTATTTGTGATTAATCCATCATGTGCTTTCTTTGGCCAAATCGTTTGGAAAAATTGGAGTGAAACAGTATTCCAACTGCTGCTTTTGGTATGAGTAATATACGATAAAACCATTAGAATGAAGCAAAAAGAAGCAATAGACAAATCAGGTACAAGGGGCACCTGGGTGGCTCAGTGGGTTAAGTGTCCAACTTTGGCTCTGGTCATGATCTCGCAGTCTGTGAGTTCGAGCCCTGCGTCAGGCTCTGTGCTGACAGCCTGGAGCCTGCTTCAGATTTTGTGTCTCCCTCTCTCTCTGCCCAGCCCCCAACCCCCCAACTTGCACTCTATCTCTCTTTCTCTCTCAAAAATAAATAAAACATTAAAATTTTAAAAATAAAAAAATAAGTAAGAGAAAGCTTTTATTTATACCTCTGTGGCTTAACAATAGGCAAAAATATATTAGCAATGTAAAAGACCTCGAGAAGAAACTTTACTGGGGAAACATTCTCTAAGAAAATATCTGGTCTTCAATAAGCTAATTAGTTTTTCTAAAAATATTAAATGACTGTGCTTTAGGAACTGAAGAAGTGTTGATTGACATTCTGGTCTTTATTATATTCCTATAGTGGGTTTTTCCTCATCCCCACACAGAATATTCTGAAGAAGAGGAATCACAAAAGTAGAAATTAAAGGATAAGAGTCAGTGAGATCTATCAATATACCTACAAGGTTTATTTGAAGTTTGTAAACAACTACTCTATGTGTTGTCTCAATCAGCTGTCCACAGAAGGAAAGTCATTATCAAATCCCAAGGTACAGATGCATTTGTTAACTTCCAGATACAGTCCAAGTGTGTGCTTGTGCATTCATATTAGCCATTAATTAAGGGCCACTTGGGGGGACTTTAAGCTCTTAAACTGGATTAGTGAAAGTGATCAAAAGGACCAATTGAGTTTTGTAAATTGGGTTTTACAAGATAGGGAGTAGACTTTGAAAAGGACTTCCTAAATCAGACATCATTGATTTCTTCATCACAGCCTTAAAATGAGAGCTGTCAGTAAGGGGATTTGAGCAAAATCATCAACCTAATGTTGACACTATCTCCAGAGTAGCTGAAATGTGATATGTTGTACCAACAATTAGTATCAAAATTCTGAAAACAAAATCCACTGCACTTTGATTTCGAAGGTAAGTTTGAGACAAAAGGTTCTTTTCCCTATAATAGCAGCTGATTTAGAAAGAGTCTCATTGGTATTCATAAGAGTCATTAATAAATATTTTTATAAACCTACATTAATGGATTTCTGAGTTGGATAATTAGAATGTCGTTAGACAAAAGCATAGTATTGATGTGTATTTTCTTCTATTATTGTTCTTGCTTTGTTAAGAAGTGCCATTTTTGTTTCAATTTTGTATACAGTATTTCTAATGCTCACAAAAGCTTGCAGGGTGTATGTTCCTATTTTGAAAATGAGGTGATGGGGGGAGGTTCGAAGAGACCAGTAAAATTCTTTATGTCTATATGGGCAGTAGGTCCTAGAATTAAATCATCAGAATCATTCAGATCCAAAGCCCCTGTTTATCTTCAACATCATGTTATCTCTCTAATCTCAAATATAAAGTACACAACATTTAAGTTTGTTTCCAAAAGCATAGTCTTTTACAAAAATGAATGTATGGAATCTTTTGTAGAGACCTTTTGTCTAGGGTTAGGATTCTATCTTATTTATGGAATTGGGCTATTGACCATTGGTACTCATTTCTAAGAAGCACAGATTTCTCCAAAGATTAGGCCTAAAGAAACTCTTTTTTTTTTTTTGTAAACATTTATCTCCTGGTCATTCTGTGATGTACATTTTCTGATTCAAAATCAATGGGTCTATGGAAAAAAGACAGTCTCTTTAACAAATGGTGCTGGGAGAACTGGACAGCAACATGCAGAAGGTTGAAACTAGACCACTTTCTCACACCATTCACAAAAATAAACTCAAAATGGATAAAGGACCTGAATGTGAGACAGGAAACCATCAAAACCTTAGAGGAGAAAGCAGGAAAAGACCTCTCTGACCTCAGCCGTAGCAATCTCTTACTCGGCACATCCCCAAAGGCAAGGGAATTAAAAGCAAAAGTGAATTACTGGGACCTTATGAAGATAAAAAGCTTCTGCACAGCAAAGGAAACAACCAACAAAACTAAAAGGCAACCAACGGAATGGGAAAAGATATTTGCAAATGACACATCGGACAAAGGGCTAGTATCCAAAGTCTATAAAGAGCTCATCAAACTCCACACCCGAAAAACAAATAACCCAGTGAAGAAATGGGCAGAAAACATGAATAGACACTTCTCTAAAGAAGACATCTGGACGGCCAACAGGCACATGAAAAGATGTTCAACGTCGCTCCTCATCAGGGAAATACAAATCAAAACCACACTCAGATACCACCTCACGCCAGTCAGAGTGGCCAAAATGAAGAAATCAGGAGACTATAGATGCTGGAGAGGATGTGGAGAGACGGGAACCCTCTTGCACTGTTGGTGGGAATGCAAATTGGTGCAGCCGCTCTGGAAAGCAGTGTGGAGGTTCCTCAGAAAATTAAAAATAGACCTACCCTATGACCCAGCAATAGCACTGCTAGGAATTTATCCAAGGGATACAGGAGTACTGATGCATAGGGGCACTTGTACCCCAATGTTTATAGCAGCACTCTCAACAATAGCCAAATTATGGAAAGAGCCTAAATGTCCATCAACTGATGAATGGATAAAGAAATTGTGGTTTATATACACAATGGAATACTACGTGGCAATGAGAAAAAATGAAATATGGCCTTTTGTAGCAACGTGGATGGAACTGGAGAGTGTGATGCTAAGTGAAATAAGCCATACAGAGAAAGACAGATACCATATGGTTTCACTCTTATGTGGATCCTGATAAACTTAACAGAAACCCATGGGGGAGGGGAAGGGAAAAAAAAAAAAAAAAGAGGTTAGAGTGGGAGAGAGCCAAAGCATAAGAGACTGTTAAAAACTGAGAACAAACTGAGGGTTGACGGGGAGTGGGAGGGAGGGCAGGGTGGGTGATGGGTATTGAGGAGGGCACCTTTTGGGATGAGCACTGGGTGTTGTATGGAAACCAATTTGACAGTAAATTTCATATATTAAAAAATAAATAAATAAATAAACAAAATCAATGGGTCTGATATAGCTCATAAACCTCTTTGAGAATTGGATGTGTATTGACTCTTCCTTAGAATAACATATACGTTACTTTACAAGGCTTGAGTATCACATGAGGTACAGATTTGTCTAACATATGACTTTTGGTTTTCTGCCAAGGAAGATAATATTATCAGGTCTTTATAGGAACAAAAGATAGTTAGTGTATTAGATTCCCAGGGTTGCCCTAACAAATTACCAAAAATCTGATGGCTTAAAACAACAGAAGTTTATTCTTTCACAGTCTGGAGGCCAGAAGTCTGAAGTCCAGGTGTCGCCAGGGTTGTGCTTTCTCCAGAAGGCTTCAGGGATGAATCTTTTCTTCCCCCTTCCAGTTTCTGGTGGCTCTGGGTTTCTCTTGTGGCTGCATATTTCTTATCTCTACCTCTGTCTTCACATGGCCTTTTCCTGTACTGACTATCTTCTCTTCTGTCTTTCAGAAGGATACTGGTCATTAGGTTTAGGGCCTACCCAGGTAATCCAGGATCATCTCATCTCAATATCTTTTACTTAATTACATCTACAAAAACCCTTTTTCCAATATCACATTCACAGTTTCTCAGAGTTGAGATGTGCACATACTTTGGGGAGACCACTATTCAACTATAATCAGTAAGGTCTATATTCTTTTTGAACCTCAATGCCCCATACAATTGGTCCAGAAGAGGGCTGAAAATACTCCTACTAAGAAAGGAATTAACTCATAACAATTGATGGGAATAAAAAATTTAAAAAAGGAAGGCAAACCATAGGACTAAGTAGGAAGCAGTATGCAGGGTGATTAAGGACACAGACATGAACATTAGACTAACTGCCTAGCTTTATAATCAGTCTCACATGCTCCTTGAAGACAAGGCATGAACCTATGAAATCTTCATTTTCCTCATCTAACAGGATTAGTGTCTCCCTCATGTGGTTGCTATTGAGGTTAAAGTTTAAAAAAACCCACAAAAACATGTCAATAATTTAGCATAAGGGGTGCCTGGGTGGCTCAGTTGGTTAAGTGTCTGACTCTTCATTTTGACTCAGGTCATGATCTCATGGTCATGAGATCAAGCCCTGAGTTCAGCTCCACACCAGTGTGCTTAAGATTCTCTCTCTCTCTCTCCTGCCCTTCCCCTGCTTGTACATGCTCTCTCTCTCTCTCTCTCAAAAAAAAAAAATAATAATTTAGCATAATGCCCGGCATGGATCAGATGCTAAGTAACGCTGGCCATCATTATACACTCACCTGAAGCATCCTTTGTTTCTTAGGCATAGTTATTTATCTATTTCTATATCTATCTACTATCTATCCATCAATCTTTCATTTCTTTGCTCATCTGCTTGTTTGTGTGACTGAAATGACTCTAAAAAAGAATGAATCAAACTCTTAGAAATATGAGACTTTCTTTCTTAGAAGTCATCTTCATGGGCATGAGCACTCTTTTGCCTATAAAGACTCTGAACATCCACATCCACTTGCCATTATTAATCACTATTGTTTCAGGGTGTGTGGTAGAAATAGAAGATTAAAAGATGATTTGAACAATTCTAGCTATCAAACAATTTACTTTCTATTCAAGGTGACAAATGAGTTCTACAATAATTGCTTTGCAGCATACTTGGAGCTTTAAACATGTATGATCAAGAAACCATTGGAACCAAAGAAAATTCAGGGAGCATGCAACTTAGTAGGGCAGGGAAGAGGCAGGTGAGAAGGCTCCTTCCCAAAGAGTTATACTCTAGTGGGAAGAGCATAGGCCCAGAAGTCTTGGGGAAGTCAGAAGAATGAATCCTATCCTTACCACTAATCAGATGTCCCTTAAACTCTCAGAATTCTCTTCTGTGAAATGAGGCTAATATCTGTATCATTATATTACTGTAGGAGTTAGTTAAATAATGCATTTAGAACAATACCTGGTACCTAGAAAAAGATATATAAATATTCATCATTTAATTGTTGTTTTTATGATCACCATTAATTAGTTTCCAATTGCATAGAACTTCAATAAGTCTTGCGTCCTTTCTTCCCCTGCATGCAACTCCCACATCAGAACTGTTTCATCAAGGCCATTTGTACCTGTACCACTGCTCCCTGCCTCGTTTTCTGTGCTCTCTGATAATAGTCCATATATGCTGAAAAAATCTTGCTTCTGTTTTTTCTTCTCCCCTACACTATAATCTCCTTGAAAACTAGAAACATCTTATTCATACATATTGCTCTAGCATGTAATAAAAAGTTAGTGACTATTTCCTGAAACTGTTAAAATTTCAGGTACACACTTTCCTGCTCCTCGTCCAAAAAATATCTGATAGGCTATGAAGTTGTATTAACACCCTCCAAAATAAATTTCATATAGATAACTTTAGATCAGAACACTAGGACAAGGTCCATTTAGTGTAATTGTATTAGTTTTCTATTTCAATGTAACTAATAACCACAAATGTAGTGATTTAAAATAACATGCATTTTTTTAATTTAATAGTTCGGGTTATTCAGGGGCCTGTGAGGTTGGAATCAAAGTGTAGTGTGGGGTTGCAGTCTCATCAGAACAACTGGGAAGAGATATGCTTCCAAGCTCCCTCTGGGTGTTGACAGAGTTTATTTCCTTGCAACTTGAGGATTCATGGAAGCTTGCTTCTTAAAAACCAGCAAAGAGGATGGCACTTCTTTTTTTTTTAAGTTCATTTATTTATTTTGAGAGAGAGAGAGAGAGAGAATTCCAAGCAGGCTCTCTCAGTTATCGCAGAGCCTGATGGTGGGCTCGAACTCACGAAACTGGAGGTCATGACCTGAGCCAAAATCAAGAGTTGGACACTCAACTGACTGAGTCACCCAGGGGCCCCAAGGATGGTGCTTCTACAGCAAGGTTACTGGTAAGGTGGAGTCTTATATATTACAAGGTAATCATAGGAGTGACCTGTGACCTTGGCCATGTAATGTAATAATGGCAGTGACATCCCATCATCTTCACCATATTCTGTTGGCCAGACCAATTCCCCACCAATACTCAAGAGGAGGATGCTGTCCAAGGGGTAAACAGCAAGAGGTAGAGACCCCCGAGGCCACCTTAAAGTCTGTCCTCCAAGTAATGTTAGGAGTGCCAAAGAGTTCTGAACTTCAGACTTTTATTACTTTTATTGAGGACCCTGGACCCAGGACCAGGATTAGATAAGAACAATAGTATACAAAATGCTCTATGCATTAGGAAGAAAAAAAGCAATGTGAAAAAGAATACAAAAATACTTCTCCTAATATAGTTCTCTGTTATGAAAATTACATAATGCTGAGGCATATTACTCTGTGAACTGGGAAGTATCTACAAGTTGATATATTTTGGTAGAACCATCATTAGGAAGATAATTCATCACACTAGAAGAGCTGTACTGAGCATTATAAATTACTATAATAATACACTGCACCTGATAGTTATTAATTTTAGTGCCGTCTGATTTATCATAACATTAAACCATTCTGTATTTGAAGAGAGACAAAAGAAGTTTATTTTCTTGGTGTTCTGAGACATAGTGAGCATAAGATGCTCAAGAATAATAATTAGAAATTAAGAGTCACTGTATATTCTGGACCAGAATCTGTGATTACATGTATTTGGTAGTTAGATGCATGTGTGTGTGTGGGGGGGGGTTTAAATAGTAAGTCTAGGGGAGCCTGGGTGGCTTAGTGGCTTAAGCATCCCACTCTTGATTTCAGTTCAGACCATGATCTCACAGTTTGTGAGTTCAAGCCCTGCACTGGGCTCTAGGCTGACAGCATGGAGGCTGCTTGGGAATTCTCTGTCTCCCTCTCTCTCCACTCCTCCCTCTAAACAAACAATCAAACAAACAAACAAACAAACAAGCAAACATTAAAAAAATAGTCAATGTTTTTCCACATGAAGGTGTTTGGGAAGCTTACCTGGATTGTGACATCTGCCTAGGAACACCACATTGACTGCCAGAGTGATGCAGCCAATATCGCTGCCTGTGCAAGGGACATCTTCTCTGCAGCTTAGTGGAGAAAGACTACCTTCCCAGTGAAGATTACTTCTCTAGGGGCTGTGCTTTCCTCATGGAACCTCTGAATAAAAGCCCGACTCAGAGGACTTTAGGAGCCTGGAAGACAGAGTTACAGAGTGAAGAAGTTGTGATGTCAAGTTGTAGTGTTAAGCAAATGCCCTGTCCCCACAGGACAAATATTAGTCGTGCCCAATGGGTTATTTCTATGTATATAAGCTTAATGATGTCCAACAAGCCATGAGTAGGGAAGTACCTAAAATTTCTGTAGTTTAATTATCCACAAAGAGACTAATTTTCATAAACATTTAAGCTCCATATTTCCTTATAGATTTTACATTTTGTGAATCAAATGCTATTCTCCCCAGAGGCAGTAGCAGCCAGAGGATCACTGTTATGGGCTGAGGGATTTGATAGCCATTCATAAGCCATGTCAAAAAAGACAGGGGATGGCTGTGGAAATGTTTTAGAACAAAGGAGGCTAATGTGACTAAATGCAACATCTAATTCTAAGATGGATACTGTACAGGAGAGAAGTTAAATGCTATAAAGGACATTATTAATTCAACTGACTAAATTTAAATATAGTCAACTGGGTAAAAGCATTGTATCAATATTGAGTTTACTGGAGTTGATAACTATACTCGGATTATAGAAAATCAATTCTCTTCTTTTAAGAACTACACAAAAATATATAAGGATAAATGCCATAATTTAAGTAACTTACCCTCAAATGGTTCAGAAAAAAATGTGTGTGTGTGTGTGTACATGCACACACGTGTGTAAACAAATAATAAGACAAATGTAGTAAAATGTAAACAATAGATAAATGTGTATAAAGAGTGAGTGTTTTTGTGCTATTGTAAATTTAACAACTTTTCAGTAAGTTTGAAATCATTCCCAAATTAAAAAAAAAAGTTTGCAATTGGTCCCATGAGATTAGCTTTGACAGCATTAACGACCTTTCTGCCAGTAGAAAAAAGGACAGTGGTAAGTCCATGGTATGTGGGGGTCAACATATTACTTAAACGATCACTTGTATTTTCCTGGAGTAAATTACCTGTAGAAGGAAAGACTTAGGAATGTCAAGTAGCTTTTGCAGTAGAACATGATACTGGAACATAGGAACCATGGGTAGTTTGGCTATTTCTGACTGCACTAGATAATTTTTAAAAAGAAAATGACAAATTAAGGGTTTTAATTTCTCAGCTCAAGGCATGAATAATGAGCCAAAAAGTTTCTAAGACTGCCTGAAAAATAAAACCTTGTATTTCTTATAATTGTAGGAGTGAGGTGTCTGAAATAAAGACTATCTCTGTAGATGGTTGAGTTACAATGTAAATTGAATTCACAATTTGCAAAGTCTCCTGTATTTAAATTAGGCTGTTGACAGAAAAAAAAAAAACAGGAACCTGGAACAATGGAGTGAACTCTGGATCTCAAGTTATGGAGGTACATATGCATCCTTTTATTATTTTAATTTTATAAAGCTAGGTATAATATACATTCAGTGAAATGCATAGATAATATACATAAGGTGAAATGAATAGTTCATTACATTTTAAAAAATATCTACAGCTATGTAATTTATACACCAATCAAAATATAGAACATAAGCATTTTATTTATCAACCTAAAAAACTACTACCTGCCCCTTTCCAATTAATCCCTGCCCCACACCCAGAAGTAATTATTGCTCTGATTTCCATTATCATGGAGTAGTTTTCTTCTTTTTAAAATTTTTTACAGTTTATTTCTTTATTTTGAGAGAGAGAGAGAGAGAGAGAGAGAGAGAGAGAGAGAATCCCAAGCAGGCTCCAAGCTGTCAGCACAGAGCCCAATACAGGGCTCAAACTCATGAACTGTGAGATTATGACATGGGCTGAGATCATGAGTCAGATGCCTAACTGACTGAGCCAACCAGGTGCCCCAGTTTTCTTCTTTAACTTTGTCTGGTGGAGAGAGTGATTACCCCCCATGGTTGCCCACATCCTAGTCTCTACAACCTATTGTGTTGGGTTACATGCAAAGGAGAATTAAGATTGCTAATGAGCTCAAGTTAAAATAGAGAGATTGTCTGGGATTATCTGGGTGCACCCTATGTCTTGGAAAGTGGAAGAAGAAGGCAGAAGAGAGCCTTACAGGGAGATATGATGATTGAAATATGGCCTGAAAGATGGATTTGCCTGGCTTTAAACATGGAGGATGTGGGCCATGAGCCAAGGAATATAGGTAAACTCTAGAAGCTGGAAATGTAAAGAAACAGATTCTTTCCTAAAACCTCCAGAAAGGAACAGAAATCTGTTGATATCTTGATTTTAGCCTAGAGAGACCCATTTTAGACTTCTAACCGACATAACTATAAGAGCATGTTTATATTGTTTTAAGTCACTAAGTGTGTGGCAATTGTTACATCATCAATAAAATAATACACCTAATATATGCAGAGTAATACTGTATTTTTGGGGGTGTGGCTTCCCTTGTCCAGAGCAATATTTCTGAGATTCACCAGTGTTGTTGCATAAATAAGCAGATAGAGCTGAACGGTATCTAATTTGTGAACATACTACAATTTCTCCTGCAGATGGACATGTGAATTATATTTAGCTAAATAGAATATATGTTCTTAAGTTCATTTTTGAGTATATTTTTGATATTTTTGGAGCTTCCAAGCATGAGGCTGGAGCTCTTAACTAAAATTCCTCCCATTAAGTGCCTCCACCTAAAAAAAACCTTTCTTTACATTGTGATACTGAATTCAATCTTTTCTTTAATAAAGAAACTTAGAACACTAGTCTTATGACTATTTCTATGAATAACAACAGTAAGTCACTTTTGTGAAGTGGCACATCGTATCTTTTGATTCTTACAAAAATAATCTGAAGGAGTCCAGAGATGTGAAATGTCTTTCTCAAGGTACTATGGCAAGTACCTTTCTCAAGGTACTCTGGCAAGAGCTAGAACCAGAAGCCAGGCAAGACTTTTGATACAAATTCTTACATCCCTTCCGTTGCATTTCTTTGTCTCATGTATGCATTGATGAAATAAATCATCTACTGAGTTATTCATCAAACAATTATGTAATGCCTCTACTATACTAAGCACTGTGCTACCGCTGCTTGTAATAGCGTATTATATCCTTATTTTGAAATGTAATATAGATTGATAACCTATTAATATATAGCAACAGGAATGTCATATGGCATATTCTATTTTCCTATTTGCTCATTATAATAGAGAAGGCCACCATTTTGTGGAGTTCCAAATGTAACTCTATTTTCCGAAGTATGACGATTTTAAACATAAAAAGAAGAGGAGAAACTCTTCATATACCTGCCTATGTACAGAAAGCGCTTCTGCTTTATCACATGAGTTACTCTTCAGTGTTTCATTTGAAAGAAAAAAGAGATGCGTGGTCTCACTTTTAATAAAAGTAGCAATACTTGATTAGATTATTTTTTGGTGCCATGTAAGTGATCAGGCTCCTGATTCTCATTCTGAAAACTGACTCACTGTAATTACCTACCACAGAATTATTCTCATTCAAATGATTCAGAGCCGTGTCTCCTCAACTTACTGGACCATAAAATTTTTGAAAGTTATCATGTATTTCCCGAACACCAAAGACTCGTGAGTGCTAATGCCTATTTGCGTAAAGGAGCAAGCAAAAAATGATCTCACACAACAAACTCATGGTTGACGGGCTGACGCTAGATTTAATTTATATGTTTAATGTACAGTAACCACCAAATATCTCATAAATACACAGTTGGGGTCAGCAGCTACTTACAAAATAGCACGCGATGAGATGGTTGTTGGAAGGGTTTGCCTGGGTGGAGTCGAGCAGTTTCAGGGCTGTGCCTTTACTCGTCTGTCAGCAATTTTCTAGTCCTCTCTGAGGTAGCACACCTTAAAGCAACTTTTGCGTAAAGATAACTGTCTAAATCTCTGGTCGTTTTTAGACCCACTTGTAAGATACTTTTTAGTAAAACATCAGGTTCCCTTGAGGTTCTCTCTGTTTTTCCAGAATACATATTAATACCACACAAAGCATAGTTCTGGAAAACCTGGTCTCATTTCTCTCATTCTGCTGCTTCTATTCACCACTCTGAGACAGTGGGTTTTGTAAATGTAGAATTTGTATATGGCTGTATTTGTCTCTGGCTGCACTCCAAAATGAAACATAAATTATGTCTGCATAATCATTTGCTTTGTTCCTTTCCACTGGCCTATATCATTGATGGTGTTCAGTGGATGGAATTACAAATGACACAAGGATAACATCATGTGAATTTTTAGGCACTTATAAACTAAATTTCTTTTTAAAACATGTATCATGGTTGGGAACATATATACAAAAGCTGGATTCTCACATGTAAAAGTAAATAAAATTGATTTCTTGGTAATGCAGAACCCCTAAAACAGAAAAGGAGAGAATTTAGACTTGTGTAATTGAGCTCATCTTTATCAATGAAATGTGCCTTGATACTCTTACCTTCCTCTCTACCTGCCTGACACCTGCTTGCTTACTTCTTCTTCTTTTTTTTTTTTTTTTAGATTTCCTTTCTTGATGCCCAAAATCACATTAGCTATGTGTTTACCGTGCTCCCTAACACACTTCAAGTTTCCAATCACAACATTTTCTCCCACTGTAATGTGATTTCCTCTTTGGTTTCATGTATTTTCTAGTGGATCTGTAAAATCTCTACGTGTAGAGATTATTTATCTGGTTCACTATTGTTTTCTCGGTGCCTTGCATAATATCTGGTACATAGTAAGTACTCAACAAATATTTGTTAAATTAATAACTTCTCTCCTTCTACTTTATAGCTAGATATAGATATATGCCAAGACCAAGAATTAACAATTTTATGAACATAACATCTCATGTTTTTATAATCCTGTTGTTGATAGCATCGAAAAATACAATGTCCATAATCTTCTGATGTCTTTACTATCTACTTTGGCTTGATATTTGTGAATATTAGATTGGCTGAAAATGTTAATGGTCAGTTTTCCTAAAATGGGTACTGAATAATGTTGGCTCAATTAGATTTCAGCTATACATGTGCTTTGTTAATGTATCAATTTTTCTTTTCCTTTCCTTTCTCTTCCTCCCTCCTTCCTTTTCTTCCTATTCTTCTTCCTTCCCTCTTTTTTTCTTTCCTTTCTTTCTTCTTTTGTTGCTGTTGTTGAGTTCATGTCTAGGAAATAATTTTGGCTGTCCAACAGTTAAATTCTGGGCAGCGCTGCTGAGTTTGGATTCTATGTGCCTGATGTTCATATCATTAACTGTAAATAGTCCTACACGAGATGGCTATTATGAAATACAATTGTAATTTTTTTCTTTTTTTTTCAAGTGCACCTTTGAGTATCTTAGATACTTCTCTTTGAGTAGAATGTACAATTCTATGCTATAGGTGATGGATCTCTGAGGGAGTTAAAAATAGTGTAGCCTGCAATGGGAAAAGGGAAGGAGGCTTGATAGTGCATGCGTTAGGGTTTTCCAGAGAAACAGAACCGATAGCATGGATGGATGGATGGATGGATGGATGGGTAGATGGATAGATAGAGAGATATAGAAATATAGAGATTATATAGAGATAAAGACAAAAGATTTTAAGGAATTGGCTCAAGTAATTATGGAGGTTGGCAAGTCCAAAATCTCTCAGAGTAGACTGGTAGATTGGAGACCCAGCAAAGAATAGATACTGCAATTCACATCTGAAGACAGTCTGCTGGCAGAATTACCTCTCTTTGAGGGACATCAATCTTTTCTTATGTAGACTTTCAACTGATTACGGAGAGTAATCCGCTGTACCCAAAGTCTACTGATTTAAATGTTAAATTCACCTTTTAAAAAATACCTTCACAGAAATATTGAGAATGATATTTGAACAAATATCTGGTTACTATGGTCTAGCTAAGCTGACACACAAAATTAACCAATACAGTCCATATAATGCATCTCTTTCCCCATACCTAACAGACATAAACACTACAGAAGGACAAAGCTATCGCGCGAATCCTGTTTGGTGCCTCTTCCACCAGAGAAAGGGGTATCTAGGAATTAGTAGTCAGTAAACAGGATCAGTAGCTTTGTCCATTAAATTTAGGATGGGCTATGCCATCAACTTGTATAACTATAGGTATTAAGTTGTTCTAAAACAGTGTGTATCAGTCGCCTCATTGTCAAAAATAACTATAAATTCACACAGATACGGTGTATAGCATACACACTGTAGAATACAATCATTCCTACTGTGTGCTTGCTTCTGTGACAAATGTAGAGAATCTGATATTGAATATCAGATATGGAACCCAAGAGGCTAGAAGCTGGCTCTAAATTTAGAGTATGAGATCTAACTGGGTTCTAAATTTGACAAAACGATTGTTCCTTGATCCCAATCAATGATGAGTACTAGAAGAACCATAAACTATGTACACACTACATTTTCTTTTACATCTGTAAGTACACCAGTTGCCTTTTATTCATGTTTGAATTCTTCCACAAAGCACAATCAAGAAAGCTTGTAAAAACATTTGTCTACATGGGAAAGGAAGTCCCATGTTTTGGCCATGTGGAAAGGTAGGTGGCCACCTAGAAGGTGTCTACTTCTGCATATCGTAGATGAGAATGGCCTTCCCTGATGAAAAACAAAGTACCCAAAGAACTTGTCAAGGGGCTTGTCTTAAGGTAGACCAGGTGCTCACATACCACACAAGAAAGGTAACTATGAAATGGGGTCTGTTCTTTCCTTGATGCATGCCAGCTCCATTATAGATAATGGGAATTGCATGTGTATTTTCAGAAAGCACTATGCTATGTGAACTGCGAAGAAAAAGAAAACACAGGCATGAGATTTTAAAGAAAGAAAAAAGAAAACAAAAAAAAAAAAGAAAAGAAACTAAAAACATTTTGCCTCTGTACTCCTATGGTGATAATAAAAACTATTGGTGCTGAAAATGAAAGCATACAGTTTTTAAAGAAACTAAATGTGGTTGCATGCCCTCCCACCTATGTGTAAGCTCAGATTCAAGAGCATATTTGGCAACTGGTACTTTAGCTATTCATTTGCTTCCATAAAACAGTAGGTATATTGCATGGGGGAGTTGACTTTATTTTTTTCTTTTTAGTTATTTATTTTCAATGATTTACAAATATTATAATTATAAATTCTGGAATTAATGTAACTATATAAATATAAACTTTTTTTTTTCTATGTAGAGACCAAACACACAGGCTGTGGTAAGCATTAGATACCCAACTATCCTTCACATAAAAACAATAGCCATAGGTATCAGAATATTAGGCAAGTTGATAGGAATATAAGTTAGTTATTATTAAAACAGGTGACATCAAAACTCAAACAAAGATGATGCTTCTTTGATGTACATAAAATTTGGGGAATGTGTAAATATTTTGAATTCTTGCCAATAGCTAAGCACACATTTCTAGCATGGCTCAAAATCTTGCAAAACAAATCTTGGCAAAACAATAAAACAAAACAAAACAAAAAACCAGAAAATATTGAGTCAGTCCCATAAAAGGCAATAAATAGACCACAAATAGCAATTGCTTTATTTCCAAGTCAATTCATTTTGGCAAACTGCATGGTAATATAATGTCTTTTATATGGTGCTGAAAGAATAGTTTCAGTGTCAGTTATGAATAGACCCTTTACTAATGGTTAACATTTACTACATGGTAGTTAATATTCATAACAGAGTAGATATGGTTTCTGCAATATAATTTAATCAAATGCCATAAGAATTTTCTAGCTTTTTAAAATTTTATTATTTTAACTGACCAACATCCAATTATCCCTGTGTGTGGCTTCTGTGTACAAAGAGAAGATAGTTCCTTTTTCACATTGCTGCCATGACCCCTGGGGCTGCAAGAATTATTAAGATCACAACCACAAGTTACAATTTGCCTGGGCAATTAATAATTCGAGACCTTATCTAATCCCACTGGATGAGTTTTCCAACATTTTAATAATAAAGTTGATAAGAATAACTATGATGATGGCATTTATAAAGAGTCTATTCTATGCTCTACATAAATCACTGTTCCTTCTCACAGTAATCCTGCTATATACTTCTGGTAAAAATGCCTATTACAGATGAGGAAACTGGACTCAGAAAACTGAACAACTTTTCCAAGATTTCCCAGCTAACATGTGCTTGAGTGACTAATTCGCAACTGTCTATGACACTATAGTTAATGTTTTTTCTCCATTTGCCATGCTGTATATCTTTATGTGGCTAAATGGTTATCTTGTAATCAAGAATTAAGTTACTGTATATTAGGAGTGGTCAAAAAATTTTCACATGCCACAACAAATAATTTTTTATGTAAAAGGAAAAGTAATCTTTCTTACATATTTGGACATAACTTCCTAATTTTAATATTGTCCAAATAAATTAAAGCCACAATGACAAATCACATCATTGCTCTGTTGTATTTTAAAACATAATGTAATGATTAAAACTTTATTGCAAGTAAAAAATCCTTTAAAATGCACAGGATACCAAATATATATGGGCTGCATGTCTGGTGATAAAGAATGTTTCTGTGTATTTTAAATTCTGGAATTGGAGGGTGTCTATTAAATTAGGACATCAAAGAGCATCAAAGTCCTGGGCTATTTTGCTTATCTCAGCTCTTGTCTAAACCCATCACCAGCAATAACAACGTGCCAATATTGCTAAGATTCTGGGGCATCTGCTTCTTAACCCAATGCTTTATATTTTGGAGTTCCCTACAAGTGCATAAATATTAGAAGCTTTGGCTAGCAGGATGAATTCTAGGTGCTTAACTTATTTTTTTTTTCTCAAAGTTTTTGAAATAGAAAAGAAAACTTCCTTTTGTTTGGCTCAAACTGGGTTTCCAGATGTCCAGGGTCAAAGGTTGAAAATAAAAGTATCAAGTTTTGGCCTACTCTAACCAGACAGCATGCCCGAATGTGTGAGAGCTTTCCCAGAGGGTGTCCTTTTGTAGTTTTATTTTTCTCTTGTCTCCCCTGGTAAGAGGTCTATATTCACTATGTTGAATTATGCCATTCTAATTCCACCTTGTAAGTGGTCTAGGTCTCTTACATTTATTCTTCGGTAATTGACTGCATTATGAACTCTTAAAATGCTTGTTATAAGTGCATACATTTGGAAAAGTTGGTAATTTTCTTTCTAAGTTTGACATGCTATGTTCTGCTTGGTAGCATTTGACGTTCTCTCTCTTTATTAACTAACTACCGATACAAGATGAGAAAGGGTGAACTAATAAAAAAGAGATATCTTGTACTTGATTTTTTTTTTTTTACTCTGCTGAATGGTTGACTGTTAGCAATTACTTTATATTTTAAGAATATTTTTTTTGCTGGCTGTATTTATTCAGAAAACATTCTGGAAATTGAAATTTTACCAGAAAATATATTAAAATATTCCTTTCAAAGGCTTGAATTAAGATGTCAACTTGAAATACCATGTTATCAAAACTAAACCTAGAGTGGCATCCATGACTTTTGCTCTTAATTCTTTATGAAATATGCTAAATAGATTCAGATATTATAATTAATAACAACAAATAGAAAATGAGCACTTTTCTTAGAGAAGTGCCCAGCACAGAGTAGGAACAACAATAACAACAAAAAACTGGTCTCTTTCCATCTGTTATGTTTAAGTTGAATTATTATACGTGCCTTCTCTTTTCTATAGTTTATTCTAGTGCTTTGGGCCTTTTATGTGGATTTTAAAACTATGGGACATCTCATGAAACAGTTTTGTAAAGCTGTATGTTTAACGAAAGCCTCACAGCCCAGTGGTAAAGAAGCCACAAAAAACAGTGAGGGAAACAGGAAGAGTTGGAAGTGAAAAAGATAAAATTTATGAGGGTAATAAAATGGAAGTACCAAAATTAATCCACGATCTGTTATTACCTGAGAGAAGGTAACACGGGAAGCAATGTGTTACAGCCATAAGCACAGCAATGCACTTGAGTTCTGTTCCCCAAACCTCAGACTTTTCATTTCAACTGATGGAAATTCTATGTCCATATTCAAAAGGAGAGTTTCTTGTATGTTTCAACTCCTATGTTTCAGAACTTGTCTTCAACCGCAGACGATTCTTCGTTGCTCTCTTAAGAGTTTGTTGAACCCATTAAGCATTATCTGAGAAAGATGAGATTGTTAAGTTGCATCTCTTACAAAATACATGAACAAATAGTAAAATATGCTAAGATTTTGTGAATAGCTGTTAGTTCTATAAATCACCTTAATATAGGGGTCACTTTGAAAGAAATGTTTGGACCTAAGTTTGGTCGCTTTGGATAATATATCAAACTCAATCCAAATATATAAAAAGAAAGATACTGGTTGTAAAACCATTCATCTCTAAGTACTATGAATACAATGATTAAGGGTATAGTTTGAGGAGTCAAATTGCACGGCCCTTTAAATCCTGACTATCGCAATTTGGCTAATAGTATTACATGTCTTGTTACTTTTTCCTTGTTTGTAAATACCTGTTAGGTTTATTGTGAGGAATAGAAGAAGTGGCATATATAAAGCACTAAGAACAGGGTCCAACACATAGCCATTATTATGAATTACAACATAAACTCCACGGGAGGGGGGCGGATATTTTGTCTCATTTGTTCACCGATATATTCCAAATACCTGGAGAGTGAACACATATAAACGAAGTTCAAAAAATACTTTGGGATAAATAAATTAATCTCCCAATTTAAAGAATAGTTTTGTGTGAATGAGATACAATTTTATGGTAAAGTGGTAAAGTATGACTATTAATTAACATTATTAAATAATATCAGTAGAGGCAGAAGAAATAAAATCCATTTAAGTGCACAGAAATATGCAGAGACCATGGGATTTGGATTCACTAGTTTTAAAAGGATTCTTAGATTCTAGTTCAAAAATTAAGTATGTTTCCAAGAGACAATTAAGGGGGGAAATATCACAGAGTAGTACAAAGAGAAATGGTGGGAAAATGTGTAACAAGCAACTCAAATAAAAACTAAAATGATGTAATAATATTATTTATTAGACAAGATAAGGTTTGAAGCGAAAACCATTAGTAGTGGCAAAAAGAAGTATTCCATACTGATAAAGAAAACATTTCATAAGATAAGAAAGTATATTATGAACTTTTAAGTATCGAAAAACTTAGGTTTAAATATGTAAAGCAAAATCTACAGATTTAAGATGAGATTGTATCAAATTCAGTCTTAGTGGCAAATTGTAACATACTCTATCAGAAACAGAGAATCATGAGAAACAAATTAGAAGTTTAACAAGATTTGGACAACATAGGTGAGTTTGATATAATGTATCTCTTACAACCCTCCATTCCACAAAGAGATAACACGCATTCTTGTCAATCACACATGGGACCTTTCAGAAAATTGAACACCTTTTAGGTCATATAAGAAATCTCAAAAAATCTTAAAAATAATTATATATAGGTTGCTTTGATTGACTATAATGTAATAAATTAAATCAAAAGTGCAACTATAGACAGATTTCCCCCTCCCTTGTGCTTAGAAACATAAGACTCCTAAATCGCTTGAAAATAAATGTGTAGAAGCCAGAAAAGAAAAAAGGAAACAAACCAAAAGCAAAACAACAGAAAATTGAAGAAAATATAAGTAGGGAAAAAAAGGAAAAAAGCAAAAGTTAATAAAAAGCCAAACAAATGCTCAGAAAATAGTTTCCTTAAAAATAATAATACAAGATCAATCAAGAAAATAATATCAAAGACATATATAAATAATATGAGGAATAAAAACGGGGCCATAATACAAATTAAGTGGAGATTTGTAAAAAGCTGTAAGAGATTATGGTAAATAACTTATCGGTTATAAATTGGAAACTTAGATGTAGTGGACTGTTTCATAACTGTTAAGTTTCTAAGATTGAATCAAGAAGAAATATAAAACCAGAGTATATTAGTAATTATCAAATAACTGAATTAGTATCATAATGAAAATTTTAAGAACATATTTTGCCAGATTTTCAGAAAGGAGATAATCGCTCTCCAATTAAATTTTATCTGATAGAAAGTATAAATAAAGATGAACACCATATAGGGAGGTCATTCATTCAATACTCTAAAGATAATTTTCTTTGTTCTTTTTCTCTCTGATGTTCAGTGCTTCAAAGCTGTAGGGGGAAAATGGGACCCAGAATATGCTAATAAAGTGACTTACCACACATGCACCATGAATCCCTGAAGTAAGCCATCAACACGAACTCCCACTATGTGGTCCAGATCTAAGAACCCAATCCTTCAATTTCTTAATCTCCATCTTTCAGAATGAAGAAATTTGGCCTTTCCACAGGATTCTCTCTAAAAAGAAGGGTGCCTGCCTCTGTGGAATTAGAAACCTGATACCATAGGTCATTTCTCTGCCATGAATTCCTAATCTTAACTATAATCCCCCCTCCCATACTTGATAGAGAAATTAGATGCCACCATAACTATTCGTAAACTCCCCCTCTTCAAATTCCAGTAGCACACATGAAAATATCCAAAACATCCTTGCTTCCTCAAAGGCTGACCCATGTCCTGGCTAATTAATTGCTTTACAATGCCCATTATGTTTTTGCAACGTCTTTAAAATCTTCCTTTCTTGTGAGCCTTTTCCTTACCCTCTACCTTAGATTAAAAATAAAGCAAACATCAAAATACTTGTATTAGTTTTCTGTTGCTACATAACAAATCACTACACATTCAGCAGCTTGAAACAAACATGAATGACTAAAATCAAGCTGTTGGCCAGGACTGCTACCTCCTCTGAGGCTCAGGGCTCTCTTCTAAACTTATTCAGGTTGTTGGGATTGTTTAGTTCTCTAAGGTTGTAGGACTTAGTTTCCTGTTTTCTTGCTGGCTAATGACAAGGTGTTGTTCTTAGAGGCTGCCTCCAGTTCCTTGCCATGTGATCTCCCATAAACAGTTAACAAAATGGGTGTTTGGTTTCTTCCAGCCATTTGGAGCATACCTTTCTGACTTCCCCATCTGCGATCAGCTACAGAAACTCTGCTTTCAAAAGGCTTACCTGATTAGGGCAGTCTCATCCAAAATAATCTCCCTTTTGCCGTTTAAGATATCATAATCATAAGAGTGACATAAATTGACAGATTCTCTTCATATTTAAATAGGAGAGGATTTCACAGGGGTGAGGCTCACTGGGAGCCATCTTGGAGTTTTATCTTCCACAACACCCAGATCAAATCCAAATAAAACAAAACAGAAAAGTCTTTCTTTGTATCTCCTTTCTTATTTCCCTTTACTACTAAATGAGAGCTATTGCTTACATTACCACTTTCTCTCCTTTCTCAACTCTCATTCCAAAATAGATTAAAAAAAAACTATTCTAATCCCTACATACACTGTTATCCACAAACCATCTTCATTTAGAACATGTCCCAAAATGGTATATCCCAATATGAACTTGTTATACCTTCTCTCTCTTTCACTTCTCTTGTTTCCTAATATAATTTTTAGCCCAATCAACTATTTTTTCTTCCAAAATAGAATCCGGAAATCCTTGAAAATGTTGAGTCTGATCTCTTCCCAAACCATGCAGCCATTATTTTAGTTCAGTTCTATTAAAGTTTCCATTTGTAAACTTTTCTTTTCAGCATGTGGGAAGCCTGCTCTCTGCTTATCCCACCATCGACAGTTACATCTTTCCATCTCCCAAACTGTCATTCTTCACTGTCTCCCTAAAGATGGAAATGTCCAAGGAATGGTCTGAGGCCCTTTTAAAATTCAAAATCCACAAGACCAACACTATCAACTTGTGTAACTGATAGTCATAATATACCATTCCTTGAAACCTGACTGGATTAATCTTTAAAATCACACTATTACATAGCTACCAAATCTTTTGATGTGCGTACTCATACAATTTCTCTACCTTTCAAAATCTCAAAAAAGATGAAAAGATAGATTAGACTAAACGTGCTTATTAATACAACTTCTAAACCCCATTCTACTTCTACTTTACCTCCTCACCCAGATAACTAATTTGAGGGAAAAAATACTGATTTCAATTGCTACTGGTATTTTAGTTCAATATTTATCATGGTAATATCCTCCATGTTGTTTTTCCAAAACTTTATCCACCCACCCCTAATTTTATTTTGTTTCAAAATTTGCTTTTATTTTATGTTGTCCAATTTAGCAGCGCTGCTCCTCCAGTGTTTCTGCTCCCCAGCTTTCCTCACTCCCAACTTCAATACCTTTCCTTGATCTTGTAGCAATTATTACCACCCTATTCACCGTAATTAGATTGTTCTGTGAGAGGCAATGGTTCATCCTCAGGGTACCAAGTGCCTTCCTAAAGGTAGGACGGTGATGGGCGCCTGGGTGGCTCAGTCAGTTAGCGACTGACTTTGGCTCAGGTCATGATCTCGCGGTTCTTGAGCTCGAGTCCCTGTAGGGCTCTCTGCTGACAGCTCAGAGCCTGGAGCCTGCTTCAGACTCTGTGTCTCCCTCTCTCTCTCTGCTCCTCCCCTGCTCATTCTCTGTCTCTCTCTGTCTTTCAAAAATAAATAAACATTAAAAAAATTTTTTTAAAGGTAGGACAATGGCTCTCTTGGGCAGATTTCCTTGAACAAAGCAATGCCATTAAAGGGTATCATCTATGCCGGATCTCAGTTCTACCAGGGGTCTCCCAAACTCTAACACAGTGCTTTTCCAGACTTAATCCTCATTAACTTTGAGACTTCCGGAGATGGACATCTATATTTTAAAACCATATATTGGTTAGAGTTAGGGAATTTTCAAGTCATTAAAAAGTTAACCCAACCTTGTTTGTGTACAGCTACAGCCCTCTTTTGGGCATGTCACTTACACAGTAGAAGTATTTTTTTGATAAGACAACTCTGGTATGACAAACTACTAAACATTGCTGGATAATGTTTTAAAAACCCTTAGGCCACCAGCAGGCTTAAAATGGGTTTGTGTCTCATATCTTTGCTTTCAAAGTCCTGCAGTGACTTTACATATATTTTTCTGCTAATTTAGATATCATTGAGCTGGAGACTCCATAGTGAAAACGTTTAATAATCTTGAAGAAAAATAACAGTTTGGTACACTAGAAAAACCTTTTTCTCTTAGTTTCTCTGCACATTAAGTCTAAAAAATTAATCTCAACCATTTGCTAAAATCTCTAAATAGAAGATTTTTTTGGCGTCTGCTTCTGGAATAAAAATGCAAACGATCTGAAATACTTTAAAAGTATTCAATGTTTCAAACTGTTTCTAGCATGACACAATTTAAACTTCAAAGAAATGGTGATTTATTCAATAAAACAAGTTGTATGGTTCTGAATGATGGCTCAAAGGACCTTTGCGGGCCCAGGCTTTCCCTTAAATCACGGATGGTCTTATCTCAGTTTGAGAGCTTGAATATTTTTTTTCCTTTTTGTAGCCTTAGTCACTTCAGTTTTAATATTGTATTTCTTAAGAGGTGACTAAAAGATTGTCTTTAAAAATTGTCGATATAGCCACACTGATATATATGTGGTAGAATTGTCCATTTGGAATGGAGATAATAGCCATAGTTTTCTGAAAACCAGCACTGGTTTGAAAGAAATATCTGAAGCAATTTTCTAAATGGAAACTTTAAACAAAATGAAAAAACAGTCTGTGAAAACATGTACTTCTTCAAATATTAAAATACATTTTTACTATGTATATTATAATATGGCTTAAATGACTTTCATAAATTACTAGATTTAAATGGTGATAGTTTTCTTCAAAAGCATCCTTAAAATGATTTACCAAGCTTTGCTTATGAAAGACACTAAAACTAGACAAAGTTAGTTAGAAAGATAATCCTTGAACATTAAGAATTAATAATCCACAAAAATTTCCCAGGCTGATATAAATGATCATTAAAATATACTGAACACAGACTATATGGCAGGCACTAGTGTATTTATTTATTAAAGTATACTATTATATATAAATATCTCATTTTTCAGACAAGAAAAATGATGTACAGAGGTGTGTGCCTTGCCTAAATCTGTTGTCTAAAGTCATATGGTTAGTGAATGAAACAGTTAGGATTCAGACTCAGAGCCCATGATCTTAACCATTAGGGTATACAACCTCCACAGAAGCAACTGGCTTGATTGAATTCTATTGATATTTTTAAGCATTAGCTTTAAAAAGAGCACCAATATTGGAATAGCTGGAGAAATAGAAACTGGCAGCGAAAAGCCAGAAAAGAGAAAGAATATCTACATGGTTTTTTTCTTTTTTCTTGTTGAAGATTTGTGAGGGCCTGTGAAAAAGCTATATGAGTATTTTAGAACCATATATGTTATCTAAATTTCTAAAACCATACTCATACATGTATTATTTTAACATGACGGTGATGTTTTGCCACCTATTTAAAATATGTCCATTCTATTTAATTTATGCCAAACCTATTATATGTGTGAGTGTGTGTGTGTGTGTGTGTGTGTGTGTGTGTGTAAACACACCCCATCAGGAAAACTTTTGATCTTTCTAAAATGAGTCATTATTTCATCCCTTTAAGAAAATTTCTTAAAACTTTGTGTTATTTTTCTGTTATTTTGTGAGCAATAACATCAAAGTCTTACAGGACTTGAATGGAATAAAAATAAAGTTGAGCTACTAGCCAGACAAAGAGCTTTTATAAATTAGTCACTATCATGCAAAGAAGATCAAAAAGCAGTTTTTTTAAGAACAAAAAATGTCCTGTATCCTATGGTATGACTCAGACTCTGAGCTATAAATAGAGACACATAGAGAGAGGTTGAAAGAGCTGAGGGTAACTGACAACACTGCCAGCCTCGAATACTCATAACTAATCGACTTGTAGTATGTAAGGCTTGCAAAACTTGTTTTAAAAGACCTTCACAAATTTTAGTCAAGTTTATTTCTCAATTTGCCACAAGTCACTATAGTATTTCCGTGCATGTGTGTATACATAGATGCAGTCAATTATTTTATAGGTATAGTATAACTATATTTAATTTTAGTTTAAACAAATTACCTTTGGATGTAAGAGAAACAGAAATGATTATAGGGGCAACCGGGTGGCTCAGTTAATTAAGTGTCTGATTCTTGATTTCGGCTCAGGTCATGATCTCAAGGTTCGTGGGTTTGAGTCCCATGTTGGGTTCTGCACTGACAGCATGGAGAGAGGGATTCTCTCTCTCACGTCATTTCTCAAAATAAATAAATAAACTTTAAAATAAATAAATAATAATCATCATTGTTTATATATCTGCACATCATTCTACCAATTCTAGAATGGCCCAGAATTAGTTTTTGTCAAGTGATGGAGGACTGAAATAAACCCCAAATTTAACTCATTCTAGTTACCCTGGAATGGCCCCTCAGCATTTTCTCTTTTCTGAAATTTCCCTAGCCCCTTCTCCCAACAAAATAATAGCAACATCCTTGTGGTGACTTTTTTCTTGAATCTAAAGCAAGCAATTTCAAAATGGTCTTTTAAAAATAGCCTTATTGTTATGGCGTTTTATTCACAAGTAACTTTATGTCTGCACATTCAACCAATGATTCCTGCCCTAATGAGCCATTGACTGCAAAGATCCATTTTCACCAGATGGGGATGTTGCATCAGGAAAGAGCACGCCTGTAGCATAAAACAAAGATTCTCCTACAACTAAGGAAGTACAGAGGACAAAACCATCTGTGTTTGCAAGATTTGGACATGAAGTGAATGCTTAAAATATTTTGGAAATATTTAATTGTGGTGCTAATATAGTTGATTGACATTAATTAGGTATTTGCGAGTTTTACTTGATGTATTATTTTTTCTTTGTATCTTGCTAGCAAGAATGATTTTGTTACCAACTGCCCTTTCCCCATCAGGTAAAGGATTTACAAACATCTAAATACATGGTATTTTAAGGAGGAAGATGAAATGTGTTTTGTTTTGTTTTTTAATCTCTTGAGATAGAACTATCCATACTATGTTACCATTTCACATTTTGCCTTCATTCCAGTTTATATTTCCTTGGTCTTAGAGAAAATACTGTATTCTTAGGATCTCTATGTGAATAACTATTCACAAATACAGTTAGTAAATATTGATACTTTTTTTGCTTATATTACATTTTAACTACTATTCTTTTATCACATTTAAAAAAATGTGTGTTTTTGACAGAGAGAGTGAGAGAGCCAGCGAGAGAGAGAGAGAGAGAGAGAGAGAGAGAGAGAGAGAACAAACACGGAGGTCAGAGAGAGAGGGAGACACAGAATCCGAAGCAGGCTCCAGGCTCTGAGCTGTTAGCGCAGAGCCCAACACGGGTCTTGAACCTGCGAACTATAAGATCATGACCGAGCTGAAGTCAGACGCTTAACCAATTGACTGGGCCACCCAGGCGCCCCATCTTTTGTCACATTTTTAAAGAAAACTAAGTGTGGTTGACAAAATGTTTTATTCACTTGATCATCAGCATTTCACATATGTATCAATTAAGTTGTGTAACACCCTTTATTGTATGTATATGAGGTGAACTGTGAATATTAAGGACTGTAGAAAAGCACGTTTTTCAGGAGAATTTTGGTTTGAGGAATTCTTTGAGGTGATCAGCTTAAAAATACCTGAAGACAACATACAGATATATACGTAAAAGAGGATTTTTCACCTAATTTTCTCCCTACTTTGTTTCAAGTGAGCAAAAAAAAAAAAAAATCATAGGATACAAAATTCACTAAGAAATTATTTATTAGTCATTAATGAGCTATACATATTACAACTATCATTCTGTATTTCAAATCAGGGAACAAAGAAATTCTTCAAATCTTATTCTAATGCCTTCCTTTTCAGCAAGGCACATCTCTACACCTATTGAATCTAGGAACTAAAATGATAGCAATAAGATAATAACAAGAAGAAGGAGGAGGGGGAGAAAAAGAAGGAGGATAAGAAGAAGAATTCTAAACCCTCTAATTCCACCTCCCACGTATCTAGGGCAATTACTAGGAATTTCAAAGAAACAGTTCCATCAGCTTCCACAAGTCTGTCCACTATTGTTATCACACATTTTTCATCCTGTTGTGGTCCCCACTTACCCAATTCCATGGCCTGAATTGTCATCAACTGTTCCTCATGAAACTAGAAAGGACCATGCAGAAGGACACATATTTTGTTTGGCTTCCACCTGATTTAAAATATTAATTAAATATTATTTGAAAAATTAAAAATTGGAAATTTCACAGTAAAAAAATACGTATATTCAGCACAATGGTCCCAGCTGATCAGGAACAGCCATAAATAGGTTGGTCTAAGGAGACAATGAAATAATTACTAACAATAACAACAGCTAGCATGTATTGAGTGCCTATTGTATGTATAGCACTGGGCATATTGAGTCTAGACTACAAAGAGTGTTTATCACAGTGCTTAGCACAAAATAAGCATTGAAGTAATATTAGCCAATATTGTCGTTCCTAATTCCCCCAATTCCATATAAGATCTGTATTAGTATCCCCATTTCCTAGATGAGGAAGCTGAAGCTAAGAGCAAATAGCTCGCTCAACAACTATTAGCAATTGTTACTTTATTTTTTAAATAATTAAAAGAAATTAATGTTTATTTTTGAGAGAGGCAGACAGAGCATGAGTGGGAGAGGGGCAGAGAGAGAGGGAGACACAGAATCCAAAGTAGGCTCCAGGCTCTGAGCTCTCAGCACAGAGCCCAGCTCAGGGCTCGAACCCACAAGCCATGAGATCATGACCTGAGCTGTTGTTGGATGCTTAACCGACTGAGCCACCCAGGCGCTCCAGCAGTTGTTATTTTTTAATGGCTTTATTCCCATTTTGGAAATGAAAACTCTGTGGTTCAAAGAACGAAACTTGTAAGTGAAGGCCCAGGATATGAACCTGATTTGGGGTCTAAAGCTCCTACTAGCCCAGGCCACCTCACCTTCTGGTAAATTCCACCTGTTCACTATGCAGTACTTCACTGTCCCCTTTCTTGTTCATGACTTACAGAGAAGCTCCTTTAGACAATGAACAGCAGAGGGTACGTGTGTGTTTTGGGTAGAAAGGGTTGGAGGAAGCTTACTGTTAATGCTAGCATCAACCAGTCTACAGCACCATTCACAAGGGCTTATTATGTGCCCACTAATGTCTAAGTCCTTACCATAAACTATCAATTTAATTTTTAGAATAACTTACCAAGTATTGCTATTTCCCCATTTATGGAAAGACAACACTGGTATTTCTATGACTTAACTAGTCAGGTTGCCTGACTAGTAAGAGACAGAATCAGGACTGGAACCCAAGGGCATGCATTCAGTTACTCAGCATTTATTGCATACCTCACTGGTGCACATTTCTTAATCCTAGAGTTTGAGGGGGTTGTAAAAATAGTTCATAGCTTAGAGTGGTTGGAACTCCAACAATACATATTATGATTTTGTTTTAAAAATGTATTAGAAAGTACTATATGAAGAAGATAAACCTGGCAGAAGGTAGAAGACAGGGTGGAGTAAGGAGAGACCGGGGGTGGGTGGTACCAAGCAGAAAGGTGTCTCAGTGGTTCAGCAATATGCTAAGAAGCGTCTTGGGAGTACGAAAAATTAAGGAGTGTTGGCAGTAAAGTTGTTTTTACATGAAAAATTTATTCTCTTCAAAGCAGAAGGGTATGTATAGGTAATGTCAACATAAATTACTGCTTTGGAATACCTCTAAAGGTAAAAGCAGTCATTTTACAATCACATGTAAGCAAAGGTGCATCACATTCAATAGACCACAAAGCTGCTTTCAAATGAGGAAGTAATTTGCAAATAACAGAACAACTAATAGTTAGCTTATAAACACTTTTTGCATACGTGAATATTTAGTTCAAATTTCTTTATTCTACTTTTAACTTAATATTTGCTTTTTGAGCATTTTCTGTGTGCCATGTACTTAGGTTTTCAATCATACAAAAATAAGTATACCTGAAACAATCCCGACCAATGAAAAAGATGGACAAGAAGGAGAATGTACGGGCGCCTGGGTGGCTCAGTTGGTTGTGTCCGACTTTTGATTTCTGCTCAGGTCGTGATCTCATGGTTCATGAGCTTGAGCCCTGCTTAGGGCTCTGGGCCAAGTGTGGAGCCTGCTTGGGATTCTCTGTCTCCCCCTCTCGCTGCCTCAGGAATAAATAAACATTTAAAAAAAAAGGAGAATGCAGTTTTCTGAAATTCTTATCACACCTGCCTTTCGTTCCCATTTCAGAATAGGTGCATTCTTACATTGCTCCTATCCTCTTGGAAATTATGTGTAACCATATTTCTGTAAAACAAACATATTATATATGCATGCTTCTTCAAGAAATCGTGTGGTGAAGCCTTTGTTGTTAATTAATTACCCTCAGTGTATCTCGTTGTCAACCTTGAATCTTATGATCTAACAGGCTTCCTTAGAATGTCACCTATATTGTTATTTGCTCAAACAACTTATAAAATGAGCCTCCTCTATTTGGAAGCAAAGATCAATACTACAGTTACAAAATAATAATAATCTTGAGAAACATTTGCAAAAACAAGGTTATTTTCTAATCCAGGTGAAAAAATTTGAGCTATTTGGCATTTTAGCGTCAGCAATCATTAAAGTATTTTTTTTTTTAATTTTTATTTTTCCAACGTTTTTAATTTATTTTTGGGACAGAGAGAGACAGAGCATGAACGGGGGAGGAGCAGAGAGAGAGGGAGACACAGAATCGGAAACAGGCTCCAGGCTCCGAGCCATCAGCCCAGAGCCCGACGCGGGGCTCGAACTCACGGACCGCGAGATCGTGACCTGGCTGAAGTCGGACGCTTAACCGACTGCGCCACCCAGGCGCCCCTAAAGTATTTTTAAGTATATTTTATCCCACAGGGAGTGTGCCAAATCTCATTTCTCAGCTGTTTTTCAATAAATTGCACTTGTTGTGATATAGGAAAACATAAAACAGTCTGAAAAAAGGATATATTGAGTTAAATTTGATTCATAGAATCTGATACTTGTTTGAAAAATGTCTATTTCCTTTCATGTTGCTGTTTTGCTCACAGTTGAAATGATGAGGCATAAGTGACCACAGAAAGTTATGGATTTTTCTAGCACAAAAACTGAAGCAGAGATTCAAATCAGGATCTTATTATGAGGAGTTAAGAAAATCAGATTGTGTCAAGGCCCGAGATGTGTGTGTGTTTGTACACGATGTGGGAGCCACGTTCTTGGGTATATCCCATGAGCTACCTGTTGTAGGGTGTGATCTTGTGATGAAAGCTTACTTAATTATAATCAACCAGTCACCTCTTTCTTGGATAGCAAATGAAACCCAGAAAGTTCTGCTATGTTACAGCTATTGAACAATTTTAAAAGGGCTTTGATATTCATATTTTCCATATCAAACACTGGCTTTCTGTAAAGCTCTGATCTCTAATGTTTGGGGATTTTAGTTGAATGGGCAAAATATGGACCAGCTAGAGAAAATATTATGAGGAATAAATAAGATCAAACTATTGTGTAATGTAGACTCTGATTGCTTATCTCTTATTCCCTATTTTTGTTTTTATCATCCTGGTTTATAACATGTTAGAATATTAATAATAAATATATGTGAACATAAACTATTTATGGCTTTGCTAGGCCAGAAGACTGGTGGATATTTAAATAGCAAAATAAGAATCAGCAAATAAGATAACTGTTTACACAGATAATATAAAATTGAGCTGTTCATCAATTAAAAGGTTTATAATTAATTGCAGTCATTATTAATTGGAATTAATTATAGTCTTTACATTCTCTCAAAGAATGACTTTCCACAAGCATGTCTGCACTTGAGGTATTTTGCATGTTATATCAGGAATCTGAAGTCTGATAATAAAAGTCTATTGATGCCTTTAATAAATATATACGATCTCTCAAGCTAAAACATTTTGAGCACTAACCATTTATACATTGATGAACATACATTATTTTTACCGTTTTATTGATGTCATTTTTATGATTGATGTTGATCTTTAATTGATTTCTAGCCAAAATGCTACCACAATAGCTATAGTGTTAGTATAAATGTGAAGTTACTTCTAAGGGAGTTAATGGGAGGTTGACTACTGAGGTGGCTTTAGAGGAAGTGACGTAGACGATAAAGAAAGACGTTGGAGGGATGTCAAGGAAAACACCATGGAATTAGCAACCATGTCTTTGGGGAAATATTTCTCATGGACATCATAGTGAGCCCATCTGAAAACAACAAAGTTAGGTTGTTGATAAAGGAGATAGGAAGGTGTGTAACATGACCTACTTCAAATAACTGAATGGGGGAGGTACAGAAAGAAAAGTATACAATCCAGTGGAAGCTGGAATAGAGAGGGAAAATTTGGAGAAAAATTCTTTAAAAATTGTTTCTGAGTTCCAACTTGCCATAGTTTTGTCCTCACAGCTTCTAATGTTGATCTACTTAACTGTCTAGGAGTGAAACATAGATGGGAAAAGATGTTAGTGTTGCCAGCAGACAGAGTTGGGGGCAGTTCTGTGGAGTGTAAGAACACCACGCTGGGAGTCAGAAGTGGGTTCCCAGCCTGAGTCTATGACCATGTGGCTGGCTGCATGATTCGACAAACATCACTTAAACTCTAGAATTCAGTGTCTAGTTTTGTTAAATGAATGTGCTGCATTAAACATTTCTAAGATTAGATGATTTTCCAGGTCTCAGTCTTGACCACCAAGTCTGGGTTTTAGAGGAAATTTTTGTTTTTAATTTAAAAAAAAATTTAAGTTTATTTATTTGAGGGGGGGAGAGAGAGAGAGAAAGAGAGAGAGAGAGAGAGAGAGAGAGAGAGAGAGAGAGAAGGAGAGACAGAATCCTAAGCAGGCTCCACACCATCAGCACAGAGCCTGAACTCACAAACTGTGAGATCACGACCCGAGCCAAGATCAAGAGTCGGAGGCCTAACAGACTGAGCCACCCAGTTGCCCCATATTTATTTATTTTGAGAGGGTGGGCAGAGGGAGTATGAGCAGGGGAGGGGCAGAGAGAGAGGGAGAGAGAGAGAGAGAGAGAGAGAGAGAGAGAATCCCAAGCAGGCTCTGCCAGGCTAATAGAGCTCTACTACTCGGGGCACCATCTCCCCAACTGTGAGATCGTGACCTGAGCTGAAATCAAGAGTCAGATGCTGAACCAACTGAGTCCCCATACGCCCTAAGAGGAAATCTTCAGCCACATGGCAGGAAACTTTTAGAAACACTTACTTTTCCCAAGGAGAATGAGACTTGTCTCCACCCTCATCTTGCTAAGAACACCTAAGTGCTAGCTGAACTGGCACGCAGGATAGGATTGTGTCACCATTCTGGTTTGCACTTCTTTAGGAGTGTTACTGACTCTGCACCTGTGATGCTCATCTTAGTAACAAGCGCTGAGTTTTGGCTTGTTGCAGCAAGTCATGTGGTGCAGTTTGTCTCCTGATGCAGAGTATATTAGTAATAGTACAGCTATATTAGGAGAAGTGCTTAAAGGACACCAACTGGCAGAAAATATTGAGTGTTTGGGATACACTGTTAAGTCTGAAAAAGGAGAAGGGTCGGGTTGTAGTCTTTTTTTTCAGTTTTACTTCTTCTGCCAAATATATAAATATAAACATAAATAAGCAAGTGAGCAAGCAAATAGTGAGAGCTACAAGAGATACTATTATATTTTTTAATGAAAAAAAAAAAACCAGAACTATAACAGGAGTTGGTGTTAAGTCTGCTGTGTGAGCTACATCGGAGTGGCATCAATGCAGAGAAATACAGTGGGTATCAGGATTGAGATAATCATTGGTTTGATTACAATTGACTCTTGAACAGCACAGGGGTTAGGGAAGCCAATTTCAATTCGTGCAATTGAAAATCCGTGTATAAGTTTTGAATCCCTACAAGCTTAACTACTAATAGCCTACTGTTGACCTGAAGCCTTACTGATAACGTAGTCAATTAACACATATTTTGATGTTATATATATTATATACTGTATTCTACCAATAAAGTAAGCTGAGAAAAGAAAATGTTATTAAGAAAATCATAGGGGCGCCTGAGTGGCTCAGTCGGTTAAGCGTCCTACTTTGGCTCAGGTCATGATCTCCCAGTCCGTGAGTTCTAGCCCCACGTCGGGCTCTGTGCTGACAGCTCAGAGCCTGGATCCTGCTTTGGATTCTGTATCTCCTTCTCTTTCTGCCCCTCCCCTGCTTGTGCTCTCTCTGTCTCTCAAAAATAGATAAGCATTAAAAAAAATTTAAAGAAAAAAAATCATAAGAAGGGGCACCTGGGTGGCTCACTTGGCTAAGCGTCTGACTCTTGATTTTAGCTCAGGTCATGATCTCTCAGTTTGTGAGTTTGAGGCCCAAGTCAGACTCTGCGCTGACAGCATGGAACCTGCCTGGATTCTCTCTCTTTCTGTCTCCCCAGCTCACACTCTCCCTGTCAAAATAAATAAAACAGACACTAAAAAAAAAAAGAAAATCAAAAGAGAAAATACATTTACAGTACTGTACTATATTTACTAAAAAAATCCGTTTATAATTGAACCCATACAGTCTAAACCTATGTTATTGAAGGGCCAACTGTACAGATTTTTAAAATAAGAAGTGTTCATAGAAAGGCTGAGTTACCTCAAGAAAAGACAATAAATGATGGTCTTTAAATCAACAATATTTTATATTTTGCTGTATTTTAAATCCCTCACCCCCAATTTGAATTTCCCTCAGAATAAATCAAATCAAGACCAGGCCATTGTATTTTACTAATTAGTCACATGATTACTGCTTATGAGTTCTATAGCCTATACACCTTATTGTTTACAAATATTGCAATATAGTCTTTCATAACACTCACAGGCTTTGGGAATATAAACTAACCATGACTTGACTTGACAAATAGCAGAAGGTACAAGGGATTGTTACAACATGCTCCATGACCTGTAACTTAGAGCAGTGTTTTTCACAGTGTGCCCGTAGCATTACCATGATTTGACCACTTATTAAAAATGCAGATTCCTGGGCCTACCCAGACCTATTGAATTAGAAATACTGGGGTTAAGAGCCAGCAATCTGGTATCTGTGGCTTAGCAAGTTCTTTAGGTGATTCTGATGTGTGCTAAAGTATAAGAACCATGGCTCAGTGGTTCTTCAATTTTGGTATTCATAGAAATTATCTGAAGAGCTTGTTTAAAATTCACAGGGTGATGTAATCCCAATCAAGATCCCAACAGACTTTGCTTTGTAAATTAATCAATTAATTTTAAAGTTATGTGAAATTCAGAGGGCCAATAACAACCGCTGCAAACTTAAAAACAGGGGAAAAAAACCCAACTCTTAAACAAAGATGGTTGCTTCATACTATAAGAAATGAAGATTTGGTAGAAGCTAGAGTAATTGAATGTGGTAAAGAGGCAAGAAAAGACAAATCCAACAGAAGGAATCCAGAAATGGATTCACACTATGTGGTCATCCAATTTATGATAAAGTTGACACAAATATAGCAGCAAAAATGTGCCCTTTCCCAATAATTTGTGTTGGGTTAATTGAATGTACATGTGGGAAAAAATTAATCTTTACCCTTCATTCTAGGCACAAAAATCAATTTTAGATGAATCACAAATATAAAAATAAAAGATAAAACAATAAGCTTTGAGATAAAAACAGGAAAATATTTTTATGAATCTGGTGTAGGAAAAGATCTCAAAGAAATACCAATTCAGACTACCAGAGAATAGAAAAAGTACATTAAATTTAAGTACTTCTTTCATCAAAATACTACTAAGACAATAGAAAAGCAAGCTACATAGTAGTAAAAGAAATTTGTAATACATAAATCTGGCAAAAGACTTGTATCCAGAGAGTTTAAGACCTCCCTCAAATGAATATGCAAAGTCGAGACCTTTTAGAAAAATGGAAAAGAGACTTTACATTATGTCACTTCACAAAAGCTCATGTCCAATTGCATAATAAATATATGAAAGAAAAGGTACTCAACTTTTCTAAGAAAGGAAATAACCAATCAGTGAAATACCAATAAAAAATCTTGTGTGACACCACTAGACGCCCACTAGAAAATGGCGAAAATGTTGGCTGATAAGAAACACCCGGAACTCTCTCAAAAAACTACCATCTCTACCCTTAGATACATATCCAATAGAAATGCAAACATTTGATCACCAGACACATTCTAGCAGTGTTTGTAACATCCCCAAAGTAGAAGTGACTGATCAATAGTATAATGGATAAATATATTTTGGTATATTCATTCACTGTGATACTACACTGCAGTAAGAAAGGGAAAAAAAGCCACAATTACACACACACACACACACACACACACACACACACACAAATGAATGAATTTCACAAATGCAGTGACAAATTTAAGATAATTTTGGAGACACTAACTCCTGGGAATAGAAGCTGGTAATAGGGGTGGGAGATTGTGAGAAGGTACAGAAAGAAGTCTTCTAGTGGGATCCTATTAATATTCTATTTCTGATGTGGATACTGGTTGCATGGGGATGTTTAATTTGTAATATTAATGAGGTATATAATAGTGATAGGTGCACATTTCTGTTTCTGGGTAATGCTTAAATTATAAGAAGTTTCAAAAAAAAAAAGAAAGCACAGACCATAGTAAAAGCTGCACTTTAGGGGCGCCTGGGTGGCGCAGTCGGTTAAGCGTCCGACTTCAGCCAGGTCACGATCTCGCGGTCCGTGAGTTCGAGCCCGCGTCAGGCTCTGGGCTGATGGCTCGGAGCCTGGAGCCTGTTTCCGATTCTGTGTCTCCCTCTCTCTCTGCCCCTCCCCCGTTCATGCTCTGTCTCTCTCTGTCCCAAAAATAAATAAAAAACGTTGAAAAAAAAAAAAAGCTGCACTTTAAAAACACTGGTCAGGGGACCTGGGTGGCTCAGTCGGTTAAGTGTCCGACTTCGGCTCAGGTCATGATCTCACGGTCCGTGGGTTCGAGCCCCGCGTCGGGCTCTGTGCTGACAGCTCAGAGCCTGGAGCCCATTTCAGATTCTGTGTCTCCCTCTCTCTCTGCCCCTCCCCTGTTCATGCTCCGTCTCTCTCTGTCTCAAAAATAAATAAACGTTAAAAAAATTTAAAAAAAATAAAAAATAAATGAAAACACTGGCCAGAAAAAAGTTAATTAATTAATTAATTAAGTGAAACACCTGTCAGGAGGTTGTGTCAGGGACGGATGGAGCTGGGTTGTAAAAGCCACAAGAGGAAGAGGTTATGAGACCATTGCTTTAGGCCAGGGTAGAGACAACAACAGTTTGGTCTAAGGTAGAAGCAAGGAAGAGAGAAAAAGCAGAATCATTCACAGGGAAAATGTTGAAGTAGAACTAAAAGAATCTGGTGATAGAGATGAAAGGGAAGAAAGCAGAGTGCAGGTAGGGTGCAGATTACCTTCCAAGAAGCTCCTGCTATGGAGCTGGAGGCACAGACAGTCAGAATAAGAGAAATTGCTGAGCTGGATGGGAGAGGAGGAAGAGGTGCTTCATAGGCTGAACTTGAGTTGAGACAGCTAGGTGCTTTTCAGATAAAGGAATTGCATGTTGATGGTGCCCGCCTTTCTGACTGACTTCCTCACTGCCTCCTTCCCGTATAACATTCTCCATGTTTTCCTCCTACCTCTTTGATTAGTCTTTCTCAGTCTTACTTGCTGATGTTCCCTCTAGAATGCCCAGATCTCTTTTCTAAGTCCCAGACTTATGACTTTAAATATTATCTCTGCCAATATGTCCAAAATTTATATCCCCAGTCCAGAATTCTGTCTCCAGATATAGACTCTCATACACATCACGTACTTGATGTCTCTACTTGGGCATCTAATGGACATCTTAAATTCAGTATATCTATAAATGAACACCTGGCCTTTCCTCCCAAAACCTCTTCCTTTTTTTTAGGTTATTGCATTCTTCAAATTTAGTTAACATACAGTGCAATATTGGTTTCAGGAGTAGAATTCAGTGACTTCATCACTTACATATAACACCCATTGCTCATCATAATAAGTGCCCTCCTTAATAACCATCGAGTGATGGTTCTAGCTCATCCTCTACCTCCCTCCCTCCATCAACTCAGCTGGTTTTCTATTGTTGAGTCTCTAATGGGTTTTTTCCCTTCCTATATGTTCATCTATTTTGTTTCTTAAATTCCACACTTGAGTGAAATCATACAGTATCTGTTGTCTGTCTCTGACTTATTTTGCTTAGTATAATACACTTAGTATAATACACTCTAGTTCCATCCACATCATTGCAAATGGCAAGATTTCATTCTTTTTGATGGCTGAGTAATAGTCTGTTTTATATATATATATAAATATATAATAGTATATCTATTATATAATATAATATATATTATATATATTATATTATATAATAGATATATAGTATATCTATTATATAATATAATATATATATAAATATAAATATATATAAAACAGAAGTTGTTTTTTATATATAGAGTTTGGACCTCTATATCCAGTATCTCCAAACTGTATATATAAAAAACAACTTCTGTAACCATTCATTGGTTGATGGACTTCTGGGTTCTTTCCATAGTTTGGATTTTTTTGATTATGCTGTTATAAAGATTGGGATGCATCTACCACTTTGAACCTGTATTTTTGTACCCTTTGTGTAAATACCTAATAGTGCAATTGCTGGATCAATGTTCCGTTTTTACCTTTTTGAGGAAACTCCATACTGTTTTCCAGAGTGGCTGCACCACTTTGCATTCCCACCAACAGTGTAAGAAGGTTCCCCTTTTTTCTGCATTCTTGTCAATGCCTGTTGTTTCCTGTGTTGTTAATTTTAGCCATTCTGACAGGTGTTAGGTAGTATCTCATAGCAGTTTTGATTTGTATTTCCCTGATTATGAATTATGTTGAGTGTAGACATCTGGATGTCTTCTTTGGAAAAATGTTTATTCATGTCTTCTGCCCATTTATTCACTGGATTATTTGTTTTTTGAGTATTGAGTTTGGTAAGCTCTTTATAGATTTTGGATACTAACCCTTTATCAGATACATCATTTGCAAATATCTTCTCCCATTTCATAGGCTGTGTTTTAGTTTTGTTGATTGTTTCCTTCACTGTGCAGAAGATTTTTATCTTGATGAAGTCTCAATAGTTCATTTTTGCTTTTGTTTCTCTTGTCCCAAGAGATGTGTCTAGTAGGAAGTTGATATGGCCAAGGTCAAAGATGTTGCTGTCAGGGGTGCCTGGATGGCTCAGTCGGTTGAGCATCCGACTTCAGCTCAGGTCATGATCTCGCAGTCTGTGAGTTTGAGCCCCGCGTCGGGCTCTGTGCTGACAGCACAGAGCCTGGAGCCTGCTTCTGAATTTGTGTCTCCCTCTCTCTCTGCCCCTCCTCCACTCATGCTCTGTCTTCTTTCTCTCTGTGTCAAAAATAAACATTAAAAAAAATTCAAAGATGTTGCTGCCTTGTGTTTTACTCTAGGGTTTTGATGGTTTCCTGATTCACTTTTCAGTCATTCACCCATTTTGAATTTATTTTTGTGTGTGGTGTAAGAAAGTGGTCGGGTTTCATTCCTTTGCATGTAGTTGTCCAACATCATTTGTTGAAGAGACCATCTTTTTTCCATTGTGTATTCTTTCCTACTTTTTCAAAGATTAGTTAACCATATATTAGTGGGTCCATTTCTGGGTTTTCTATTTTGTTCCATTGACCTATGCTTCTGTTTTTGTGCCAGTACCATGCAGTCTTGATGACTACAGCTTTATAATATAGCTTGAAGTCCAGAATAGTGATGCCTCCAGGTTTGGTTTTCTTTTTCAGGGTTGTTTTGGCTATTCAGGTCTTTTTTGGTTCTATACAAATTTTAGAATTGTTTGTTCTAGCTCTGTGAAAAATGCTGGTGATATTTTGATAGGGATTGCATTAAATGTATAGATTGCTTTGGGTAGTATTGACATTTTAACAATGTTTGTTCTTCCAATCCATGAACATGGAATGTTTTTCCATTTCTTTGTGTCGTCTTCAATTTCTTGTATAAGTGTTCTATAGTTTTCGGAGTACACATCTTTTACCTCTTGGGTTAGGTTTAATCCTAGGCATCTTATGATTTTGGTGCAGTTGTAAATAGGATCATTTCCTTGATTTCTCTTTCTGTTACTTCATTACTGGTGTACAGAAATGCAACCGATTTCTGTATGTTGCTTTTACATCCTGTGGCTTTACTGAATTTATGTATTGGTTCTAGCAACTTTTTGCTGGAGTTTTTTTGGGCTTTCTACATAGAGTTTCATGTCACCTGAAAATAGTGATGGTTTGACTTCTTCCTTACCACTTTGGGTGCCTTTTATTTCTTTTAATTGTCTGATTGCCAAAGCTAAGACTTCCAGTCCTATGTTAAATAGTAATGGTGAAATGGACATCCCTGTCTTGTTCCTGACCACAGAGGAAAAGCTTTCAGTTTTTCCCCATTGAGGATGATAATCACTGTGGGTCTTTGGTATATGGCCTTTATGATGTTGAGGTATGTTTCATCTATACCTACTTTGTTGAGGATTTTTATTCCCAAAACCTCTTCCTAAAGCTTTCCTCATTCAGTACTAAAGGCAAAACATTGGGATCATTATTATGTCCTCCTTTTCTATTATATCCCATTTTTCAACCCTGACTTTAAAAATATACCCGGAAATCCCACTGTTTCTCATCACGTGGGCTATTAAATCCCCATCTGAACTATCTTAAGCTCTCCTCTATATTATTAAAAGAGTCTCCTAACCAGTATTCTCCCTGTTTCTACCCATGTCCCTCTCCCCATATTGCATTTTCAACACAAAAACCAGAATAATCATTTTAAAATGTGAGTCAGATAATTTCTCTGATCAAAACCCCACAATGATTCCTCATCCATGCTGAGTAAAACCCAATGCGCTTACAATGGCCCACGAAGACCCATGTGATTTGCTTCTTACTTACCCCCTTCACCATACTATTCTACCCTTTCTTCACTTTATTATGGTCACAGTGGAAAACTTGATATTTCTCAAACACATTAGGCATGCTCCTCAAATAGCATGAACTTCTGCATAGAGCACTCTTCCTCCAGATGCCCCTCTGACCAGCTTCCTCAACTACTTAAAGTCTTTGTTCAAATATCACCTTAATAATCATCACATAAAAAACTTCAGTCCACATCCAACAATACACTTCTACCACATACCATGCTATTTTTCCCTGTCCACATATCACCTTCTAATATATAATTACTTACTATGCTTTTGCTTGACATCTGTCTGGCCCTCTAAAAGGTAAGCTCCATGAAAGCAAGAATTGGGAGAACTTTGGTCTGTTTATTCCATTGATACATCCCAAGTGTCTAAAAGTGTTTGGCTCATGCTCATTACAAATATAAATTTTACTTTTATGTGTACTTTTAAAATATTTCCTCTTTTCTCTCTCCCCACTAAAGTGTAAGCTTCAGGATCTTGTCTCTGTTTACCCATGAATCCCAAATTCTCAAAAAACTATCTGCCACATTATTGTCATTTGTTAAGATTTATTTAATTAATGAATATTAAACCATTAAGCATAGGCAGCTCAGGTACACATGAAAAGTCATAAAAGTATTCTAGAATATGCTATGTTCTGGCCATGCAAATAGTTGAACATTGCCGGAGAGTCCACTGAAAAAAGAGTAATAGAAGGAGATAAGATTAGGAAAGGAGTCAGGGGAGAAATCATGATAAGCCACCTGGGTGGCTCAGTCAGTTAAGCATCCAACTCTTGATTTCAACTCAGGCTATGATCTTATGGTCATTAGATCGAGCCTTTGCTGAGCAGGAGCCCACTTGGGATTCTCTCTGTCCTTGTCCCTGCTTCTCCGCTGCTCATGCTTGCTCTCTAAATAAATTAATAAACAAACAAACAAACAAACAAACAAACAAACATTACAATATATATATGTAAGCCAGGGAACATGGAGAGGAGCAAAAGTTCTGGATTTTATCCTTGGATAGACAATGAGGAAACATTGGAGAATTTTGTGCAAGAGAGTAACATGATCAGATTAAAATGTTAGAAAAATATCTCTGACAAAAAGAGAAGAGGATGAACTGGAAAAAGTCTAGACTAAAGGAAGGCAATGGACAAGTGGTCAGCTATCGTAATTCTTTGTGACAGTTAAGAGCTGATAGCGATATTTGACATTTTCTACTTTAACTTCAATGGAAAATTTAACTGGGTAGGTAAAATTCTAGAAGATATGAAAATATATTTATAAAAGTTGATGAAATAAAAATGCTGCTATATTTATCTCTTTTATCTCAAAGGCCTAAAACACAGATTAAAATATCATGTTTTATCATTGATAAAATATCAGATTAATTTTTAAAATATGAAGCCAATGGGAATCCTGAAAGGAAAACCATTAAAATTTATCCACCAAAACTATTGAGTCTTTGGGGTGCCTGGTTGGCTCAGTCAGTTAAGTGTCAGACTTTTAATCTCAGCTCAGGTCTTCTTCTCAGAGTGGTGAGCTCAAGCCTCACATTGGGCTCCACGGAGCCTACTTTAAAAAAGAAAGAAAAGAAAAGAGAAGAAGTGAGTCTTTAATGTTGGAGTTCTTCCTTGAGGATCTTTTATAATCATCTTCCCATTTCCATCACTTCTTTCTAAACAATTGCATTTATCCTTAATTATTATCAGAAATGAGCAGTTCAAACATTTTGCCCCTAGGCAAGATCTCTCCTCCCGATTCATATGCACAAATGGCTACTTCACATGTCCACTTGCATGTCTCAAAATATCTGTGTGGTAAATTCAACATAACCAAAGTTGTACTAATTATTCTACCTCCAAATCTAATACCTTTCCAAGAGCTCCTTTCTGAGTGGATGACTCCATCAAACCCACAGAAATATCGACATCATCCTTGGCCTTCTCTCCTTCTTACCTATTTTTTCCAACAGTAAATTTTATCAAATTTTCCCCCAGATTGTTTCTCAAATCTTCCTACTTGCCTCCATCACCATCACTGCCACCCTTTTGTACTTCAAGCTATCACCATCCCTTATTTCTTTTTTTTTTTTTTTTTTATTTTTGGGACAGAGAGAGACAGAGCATGAACGGGGGAGGGGCAGAGAGAGAGGGAGACACAGAATCGGAAACAGGCTCCAGGCTCCGAGCCATCAGCCCAGAGCCTGACGCGGGGCTCGAACTCACGGACCGCGAGATCGTGACCTGGCTGAAGTCGGACGCTTAACCGACTGCGCCACCCAGGCGCCCCCACCATCCCTTATTTCAATTACTCCAGTGGCCTCCTAACTAGTTTTCTCTTACACACTCTTGCCCCTTCCCCCATCTCAATCTATTGCTTCACACTCAAGCAAAAACAATCTATTCAATAGGCAAATGTGGTTTTAGCAAGTGCATACTTAAAATTCTTCAAAGGCTTCTGATTGATTTTAGGATTAAGACCAAAGTCCTTACTAAGGTCTGCACTATCTGGCTCCTCCTACTGGCCCACTTCTTGTGCATAAAAGTGTCACAAAGTATCTCCCATCACGTGGCTTTTGTACTTGCTTCACCCTCCACCTGACATCCTTCCCTGGTGCACCATTCACCCCCGTGTTCTCCTGGTTAATGACTACTCATCCTTTGGATCTCAGCCCAGCTCTCTCAGTTCCTTGGGGAATCTCTCAATTCTCGTTCTTCAGAACATGCCAGATCTTTTGTGTACCTTTTCTTTAAAGCCCTGATCACAGGATAATGTATCATTTTCTCTTTGATTATATTGGTCAATGCCTGTGCCTCCAGACTGCAATCTCCACAAAGGCAGGGAGTATCTGTGCACAGTACTGTACCCCAACTACCTAGAACAGAGCCTAGAAAGTTTTATGCTCAATATATATTAGATGATGAAAGAACCGTTTGGGAGAAGCAGATTTCATAATGAATGACACCAATAAGAAAGAGGATGTTATGAACTCACCTAGCCTCATGAATATCAGGGTCAATAAATTAAAATAGAAATATAGTTTAGAGTATAGAACATTAAAATTGACCTCTTGTGATTTTACCAAGGCTGCCTTTGATTCTTGGTTTAGTGTTAGTCCTAGCTCTTATGGCATTCAAAAAGGTCTTCAGTTGAGTTCTGGAAATTAGATACCAAATCATTGGCTTGGAATAGTTTGGGCTCAAATTAAACAATAGCTGAATTACAGATTTTAGTAATTTTTCTTCCTTTAGAACATCATCTGATGTATACAATAACTACTTTAAAAGAGATCTCACTATCATACATTTACAGACTAAGGGACCTAAAGAAGCGGATTCTGAGACTTTTTCACACTTCTGGAACACTTGTTTGCAGAAAGCTGAGTGTTGATAACAGCTTAATAGATCAGGCAGCTACACAAGAACCTAGCACAGGCGGTATGTATTAAGATCTGCTTTGGGGGTGCTGAAGGGTTTTCTCTTTTTTGAAATGTGAGATCTAAAATAATTTGGTTTTTTGCCTCTCGCCACCGTTCTCACTCCACACTTGCCGTTTTACATATGATTATTGAGTTGACCCGAAAGGCTTTTAGGTTGGGAGGTGCAAGGTCAGTGTCCCTGCCACGTCCCAATCTCCGTCTGCACCTACCTCAGACGTGTCTTTGTACTATCCCTGCTGGACACCGCACCTTTCCATAATTATAAATGTCTGTTTTCAGTCACTTCAAAGCTTTCCCAGCACTGGGAGCCCTCCTTCAAAGCCTCTGCATTGCTGAGGAACTTCTGTCATTGACAGGAGGTCCTGCTTTGAAGTTTTTCATGCCATTTATTGATTTCCCCCCTTTAAAGATGTTCAGATTAGAAAATGCTTCACCCCCTTTGAAAATGTGCATATTTTCATGATGGGGAAGGGTTAATCCTTTGAAGATATTTACATTTTATAGCAGTGTCCTTATATGAAGAAATTTGACATCAAATATGCCACATGCTTTGTGGCGCTTTCCTTTTCTCTGTTGGATCCTTCAAGATCAAGATCCTCCCAGTTTAGTGTGTTGTTGGTTTTTATATTATGCATTTGTTCCTTTTTTATGCAATGCTAAAAGAACTCAATAAATGTGCTGAAATGAAAGAGCTTGCATAATTTAGAAAAGGGCTTTATTCCAGTTGTTTATATAAGTCTTCTCAAAGTTGGGGCACTTTTAATGTTTGGGAGTGTTTACAAAGTTTCCTTGATCTCCTGACCATCTGCAGTGTCCTAATATACATAACCACCAACAAAGGTTGGCTTTGAAAATTAGCTCTATGTTAGCTATAAAGTGCATATTTCATTCATATTTTCCTTCATGTGTATGTGCTTAAGCCTTAGATGCCTAATATTTTAAAAAAGAGCATAGGGATACCATGCAGATTAAACTAAAATTTTGCAGGTAAGAAGTACCTCACACAAAGTCAGTGAGCTATGCCTACAGCAATTAAGTGGCCAAAATCAATAATCCAATACTGGATAACAGCCTATATAATGTTTCAGATACAAGCTTCAGGACTGTCCCTGCTGCTCGGAAGTACATTACCTGCCCCTCTGATTAGCTGATTTTAGCAATTCTGTCACTTGAAATTTCACTTGAAATTTCACTTGAAATTTCTGTCATTGGGCTTAGACTTTGATGACTGTCAGAATAAAGTACTACTAGGAGAGGTAATATTTTAAGTCCTTCGGGTAAAGAAGGATTCTGAGAGTATGTCATAGTGATGCAAAGAAATGAGAAAAAGAGGAAACTACTCAAGAGGAGAAAAAGAAATGGGGAAATTGAGGGATGAAGGGGGTAAAGGAAGACTCCAAATGTGAACTTTCACTCAATTAATTCTTTCAGATTAAAAATAAACTTAGCATGCGAGCACACACACACAGCCCACCCATGAACCCAACTTATAACTAAATATAATACATAGTGGTACAATACACTGAATGACAGGTGCTAAATCTAGAATGTCACACACATATAAGGAAAAGAAATATAACCAGGATGAGTTTTGATACCTAGTGGACTTATAAACTCATATTAAATGTAGTCCAGTTGGCCACCAGGAATCATATATAACCTCTCCATGCATAATAAAAATTAAAGTGGAGCTATTTAATTTCTATGTTTGGCATAATAAGATTGTAATCATAATGCCAGGGAAACAGTTTCATTTTCCTGGATGGTAGTGATTAAATCTATTTCTCCAGCCCTCTAAATGTATTGCTTCGTTCAGTAATTTAATCATTCATTTATTTAATATTTATACAGTGTCAAGGAAGTAAAAATGGCCAATAAACATATGAAAAGATACTCAGCTTTACTATTCATGAGGACAGAGCAAATGCAGAGAACATGAGGTACATATTTTATCCATTGGGTGCTTAATAATAACACTGAGTGTTGTTAGGGGTGGGGAAGAACTAGCATTTTGATGTTGCTGATGGAGCTGTAATTCAATGTAGATTTTTGGAGGGTAATTAGAATGAGACATATCTATGAAAATGTAAATGTGTGCATCCTTCAATCTAGAAATTTTTCCTTTCAGCTTTATTATGGAGATACAGGGTGGTAACAAAAAAAAAGGGAGGCGGGGGAGGAAAGAAGAGAAAATTTACCTAAATATCTAAATAACCATCAACAGAGGAATGTTTAAGTGACTTATAGGTAATCCATTGAATACAGTGTTTCTAAGCAGTTGAGCAAAAAAAGTATAACCTGTGCCTATATTCCCTGACATGAAAAGATTTTTCAACCATGTGGAAGGAGAAAAAAAAGCAAGTGGAAGACTAATGTGTACTAAGTAATGTCAATCATAAAAAATGCACAGAGTATATATTTTATATGTATTCTTATGTGTGTGTAAAAAGTGATAATGCTTACTTTTGCTCTCAGGCTGCATTTAGGGTATTAATCTAAATGAGCCCTTAATCTGTGTTGATTAAACATTATATGAAAAACATACTCTTGTTTTCTTTGTGTAATTCAAAATGAAACAAATAAAATTAAATATGTATGCATTTTATAAACCATCCTCTAAACAAGTTAATATACTAGATTCTATTGCAAATAGGCAAACATTGAACTTGTCTGTTAGTCATTAAATGTGTATTTAATTTTGTGCAAGTTCTCTGTTTGCTAAAAAATCTAACGTGCTCTGTTGTTAATTTCTTGGAAGTTCAAAAGGGATATACCTTTATGCTTTTGGGCGGAGTAATATCCAAATTACCCAAATCATGGTGCCAGAGGTACCTTGCATACAAGGTATCTGCCTTGGTATACATAATCAGTGGACACAATCACGGAATGTGCAGAACAAGCGAAGTCTCATGTATGTCTTTCTACCCAGCCGACCACCCAACAGCTTCCCCTAACTCCAGAGTTGCCTAAGGGTCTACTGGTGCCAGGGCACTAAAGAAAAAGAAAAGCTTGAAATATGGGCTACTTGAGCACATCTTTGTAGATTACCTTCCAAATTCTTCCCCATTTCCTCAAAAGGAAATATTGGAAAATAGAACAATGTATGTCCTGAATTGTATGTGTAACATAAAAGTGTTCAGGTTTCAAAGATGTTTCATGTCAAAGAATCCTCCTCCCCTTTTCTCAGTCTTTCTTATAAGAAAATATATATATATTTTCTCCTCTCGAAAGAAACTCAATCCTTGACACTTAACAGTTTCACTGCAAAATCAGAACCCCTAAAGTTCAAGTTGATTCTGAACATAGTACATTGCATTCCAATATATTGATTCTCTTCTGCAGTCTTATAACTATAAAAAAAAATTAAAAAAAAAACCTTGTTCATGAAAGAACAGAGTAGCCATTGATATAAACTGTTTTAATGTATTTGGCCTTAACATCTATTATACAATATGTATATTTTTTCATTAAGCTGTAGTTTCTTTCAAAATCTTTTTTTGGCATCTGTGGGATTTTCCTTTGGATTTTAATTTATTTCCAACACCGAGTCTTGGCCTGTACTGCTAGTCCAGTAGTACAGTGTTCTGAATTTTTTATTTTGAAAAGTAAACATAATTTTCATCTGGCCTGTGCTAGACTGTGGTCTTTATGGACAAATTTAATCTTATTGTTTTCTCATTAGTGAATTTTGTCAAAGAAGTCAATAGCAGTTTTTTCTCCACATCATTTACCCACATTATTTTTCAGTGAATACATCCTGGACTTTATTGGCCATTCTAAACAATCTTCCGTTGTTTGACACAATTATTTTATTCCAAGAAAAACATTAGAATGTAATATTCTTAGGGGAAATCTGGATTGGTATGGCTATTTATCTTCAACTATAAGTGTAAGACCAATACCAGTGAATTAAGTTGTCCAAGATAAAATGTCCCATTAATATTCAGGGAAAAAATAAAAATGTTGTAGAACATGGGCCTATAGATTTTTATCTACTACTAATATATCTAGATTTCAGTTTTTATAAAAACGGCACATATTTGAATTTTTCTTTCTCTCTTCAAGCTGAAAGTGACTTTATATTGTTAAACTATGCACACTGCCAGTGAGTGTTGATTAGTTATTTACCTTTATTTTTTCCCAAGGACTAATGAAAAGATTTTCCTGTACATGCTATGGGCACTTTCCAAAATTTTTTGAGCTCTCTAAACTCCAAAAGGTAAACAAAACAAAATTAAGAAAACCAAAAAATTAGCAGTATCGGTTCTTAGCCTATTAAATTGTATTGGGTGCATGGACTGTGTCAGTGGCTCTGATCACAGATAGATGAATATTATAGGGTCTCTGTTCATCCCAACCCCCAAATACAGTCATGGGGAGTCACCATGTAGCCTAACACTTACGGTACAATGAAATGAGGACAGAATCACGGAGTACCAGTGATACAGGCAGCTTCCCTAGACTTGGGACAGGTAAACACGAAGGAATGGTTTGAGGAAAGTTTCTAGAGTGTGTAATTTTGTTTGTTTATTTCATTTTTTTATTCAAATTCTAGTTAACATATGGTGTAATATTAGTTTCAGGAGTAGAATTCAGTGATTCATCACTTACATATAACACCCAGTGCTCATCACAAGTGCCCATTTTAATTCCCATCACCCATTTAACCAATTCTCTGCCTACCTCACCTCCAGCAACCCTCAGTTTGTTCTGTATAGTTAAGAGTCTATTTTGTGGCTTGTAGAGGGCATAATATTTGAACTGAATTTTTTTTTTTTAATTTTTTTTTCAACGTTTTTTATTTATTTTTGGGACAGAGAGAGACAGAGCATGAACGGGGAAGGGGCAGAGAGAGAGGGAGACACACAGAACTGGAAACAGGCTCCAGGCTCCGAGCCATCAGCCCAGAGCCTGACGCGGGGCTCGAACTCACAGACCGCGAGATCGTGACCTGGCTGAGGTCGGACGCTTAACCGACTGCGCCACCCAGGCGCCCCTGAACTGAATTTTTAAGTATCAACAGGAATAAGCCATCTGAGGGGAATGAAAAAGAAGGGATTCCAAATAAAAGCAACGGTGGTACAAAGATGCTGAGACCTGAGACAGCAGCTTTTCAGTGGAATTTCAAACATTTTCAGCATAAATGATACAAAAGGCTCAAGGTGGTACAGGCTTGGGGCTAAACCATTACACTGACACCAAAGTCCAAGCGTGGTGGGGGGGAGAATGCCTGAGGGCCATGCTGAAGAAGCTGGCCTGAACACAATGGAGAGGTGGTCAAAAACTGTAATCATAGGTGAGATTTAGTCAGATAGATCAGTTAGAAAGCCATCCTGTCAACAGGGTAAATCAATTCTTTCGGTTTCTCAAGGAAAATGTATCTGGAGTCCTACTTTGCTATAAGCTTTCTGTCACACCCCGAGTCCCGTCCAGCAAATCTTATTGGCCTTAATCTCATGTCCAGAATATGAGCAGTTCTCATTATGACAACCCCTTACAATGGTCTAAAGCATAATCCCACCTAAGGATTACTGCAGTTGTATTCCAACTGGTCTCTCCACTTCTCACTTGCTCTCTTCTAGTCCAATCTCTGCAGGAGCCAGAATAGTACTTTTAAAACCCATCAGACCTTGCACTCACTCAGGAAAAATCTTTCCAAAGACCCCATTTCTCATGGAATATAAGCCAAAGGCCTTAAAATTGCCTAATGGACTCATACTCTTCTCATTGCCTCTCTGAGTCAATCTTGTAATGTGTCACAGTGTTCCCCATTTGCTCTGCTCTGGCCACACTGGCATTCTTGTCTCACAGTGTTTGTATAAGTCATTGTTTCTTTACTGAGCATTCATTCCCAGATAGACACTTGACTCTCATCGTCACTATAGAGTCTTTATTCAAAAACATTACCATCTTGGTAGGAACAGTTTTTAGTACCCCACTTAAAATCACAAATAAATGTCTTAAAGTTTAAAAAGTCAGGTAAAGGACTTCTTGTTTTAAGCTCCAATGTGTAAAGAGTTTGGAAGTCTTCCTTTTTATCCTTATTTTGAGAAAAAGCTGAGCAAATTGAGTAAAAACTTGGACCTACCATAGAACCAATGTTCCAGGTGAAGGGAAGGAAAAATTCTTCTCTACCCTTGAAGTCTTCCAGCTGGACTAAGAATCAAATTTACATGAAACAGATCAGCAGGAGAAAAAAAAAAAAAACAACAACAACAAAGATATGTGCACAGAGGCCCAAGATGGAAACTGAGACCCAAGGAAATGACCAAGGAAGGCAGTTTTTATACTTTTTAAACACAAAGAATAAATCTCTGAGGAATTGACGGGACAAAGAAATTTTAATTTTGGGAGCTTCAGTTAGTACGAAGTTCCAAACAGGATTTGAGCTGCGGTGGTAAATTAGTGAAAAGTAATACAAGTTTTTATACAGCCTGTTGAGCTCTCAATTTCCAATCTGGTGATAAGGATGTCTCTTTATCTCCTGGTTCAAGGAGGGTACCATTCAAACGGGAGGTTTATTTCCTGCTTTCAGGAGGACACAGGAGGGTCCCAGTGTCCTTCTTGCATAGGGTGTCTCTTAAGTAACTTTTCTTTAAAATAATCAATATACCAAAGTTGCCCATCTTGGGGCAGCCTGTCTTTGGCCCCTGCACAGGGAAAACCAGCACTTCAAATCTGGAGAGAAATTCATCCAGAAAGACATAACAACTGCATCCTGCTTACCTGAAGCAGAAGCTGTAGGAGCCACAAACAGGTAGGTATACTTACGTTGCAATTTTGACCAATTGCTAGAGGCTGAGTATGAGCTAGCATGAGGAGAAATTCCTGGAAGCCACAGTCTTACAGGAACCTCTATAATTTATTGGCCTTTCCCTCCATGAACCCTGCCATGTTCTCACTGTGAGGATCTGAGAAAGATCCCCTTGTGGCACCGGTAGGATGAGGGGAAGTGTCATCATTTGTGAAATATGTCCAGATGCAGACGTCTCCTAGATGCTTGGATCCTGAATCCTCAGCTTCCTCAGTGAAGAGGTTAGGACTAAGGACACTTCTTAGGAGTTAGCATGACAAAGAATGTACTTAATTAACAGTGTGTGGAGTGTTTGGGGAAGGTCCCTAGGAAACAGATGAAGATCCATACGCAAGTGATTTATTGAGAAAGTGCTTCTAGGGGAAATCAGTATGGGAGAGGAAGAAGCAGGGCAGGGAAGGAGGAGAAACTAAATGAGGGTACGGTTTTAGGCAAAGTACTGAGCTGTGTACTGTGGGGAGCTTTGAAGCTTAAATGATACCCCCTCATTTGTCTCACTCAAAGTAAAAAAAAGCCAGATTATCTTACTTCTAAATCAGTCAGTCCTGGCTACGGGCTACCCCTGGAGGTACACACACTACCAGGTACTTTTGGATCTCTGCACAAGAGTCCAAAGTGCTTTCAATAACCTCAGGAAGGTCTTCTGAAGAAAGATGTAAATGACAGCCATAAGGAGCAAAGCAACAGAGAAACCAAGGAATGAGTGCACAGAGCCTAGAAGAAGGAAGTAAGCAAGTGTGGGCAATGCACCAACATAGCAGCCACGTGCTGCACTTTGAGAAGGTCGTGGAATAAACAGTGGGTCAAGGACAGAACACTGAGCCAAAGAATGAAACTGAGAAAGTAGGGGGAGACCTGGAAGGGCCAAAGAGGAGAGTAAGAGAGAGGACTTGAGTTTAACTTCTGGTTAACTTCAATAAAAGGAGGGCATGAGAGTGTTCATTACGTGTGGAATGATCTTTGGCTAGGGAAGTTTCAGAATGATGATGGTAGCTAAAACCAGACGTGCAGCGAGCTTCAGAGAAAGTGAAAAGTAAGGAATTGGTGGCACTAATTGTTGACTGATCTCTAAAAAGGGTTGCTTATGATCAGAAGGGAAATTAAGATCCTAACTGAGGTGTTGAGGGGAGGAACCGGGGGCTTCAAGACTGGGTTGACTCCAGCATGTCTGTAAGCTACATGTAATTCCAGAGTAAAGAGTTTCCTAAATATTCAATAAAACTAATTGAAACAATGTTTATATATTTTGACCACCTCCCTACTCCTCACATGCTCTTCAGACCTCTGATCTGACTTTCAGCACCCTTTCTGTCTTTACCTATTCTTTTTCTACGGCAACACCTCACAACCATCATGCTAAACCCTTTCTCAGTAAACAGGCTTCTAATCTATAAACTCTTGGTGCTTTGTTTAAATCCAAATCTCATGTGTCATTTCCTATTTTGCATTGATTTTGTGTATATCTCTTCTAAACTGAAAGCTGTCTAACGGCAGAAAAACATGCTCTTTCATAGTTTTATCCTCTTTGGTGATTCAAGAGACTATACATGGCTCAAAAAAAGTCCTTTATATATTTTTGTTGATTGAATTAAATAATACTAACCATATATGGGGGACAAAAGAGGTGTTTAGTTTAGATATTTCCCTAATAACAAAGACATGGACTCTTTAAAACTATACAGAATCTAGCTCTGATATTCACATTGATTACTCGGGGGATGATATTCATTACACACTAATACAGTCAGGTATTTGGGGATTGAGTTTTGTTGGCTTTTTATAGTCTTTGTATTAGTTTTATTTTGTTGCTGCCAGAAATTATCACCAACTTAGTGGTTTAACTCCACAAATTTATTACCATATACTTCTATAGATCAGAAGCCCAAATTGGTCTCACTGTGCTAAAAATTTAAGGTGTTGGCATTCCTTCTGGAGACTTGAGGGAACAATCAATTCCTTGCCATTTCCAGTTTCTAGATTCTGTCCACATTCCTTGGATCCTTGTCCCACATCACATCACGTTTTCTACTTCTTTTTCCATTACTGCATGGCCTTGTCTCTGACTTTGGCCCTCCTGACTCTTTCTTATATCAACTCTTCTGGTTACATTGGTCCACCCGAATAACCCAAGATTATCTCCCCATTTTGAGATCCTTAGCTTAATCACATCTGCAAAGTTCCTTTTGCCATACAATGGAACATGTTCATGGGTTCCAGGTGTAGGATGTGGACATTTTTGAGGGCCATTCTTCAGCCTACCACAGTCTTCAGGTTTATTTTGTTTTTATCTTTGTTAGTTTGTGGGTTTTCCTACTAAGACTTATATATAAAAATCATGAAATAATTTACTAAATTTACTAAAACCTGTATTGAAAAATAAGGATAATACCAACTTTATCTATGAAATAAAGTTATGCAAATCAACATTAATTTAGTATAATACAGATTACAAATTGGAAGTGACAACTATTTGAGTGATAGGTAAAATGTAAACATTCTTGATTCCTAAGGTTACTTAGCAGAATATACATGATTTTTCTTTGTCCTCACATACCTCACATTTGTTTTATGTACCTACCTATCTTTTCTCTTTGTATATTATTATTTCATAATTTTAAATATGTTTGTCCATACTCTGCAAGGATGAGGTTTCAGAAGTCTTAGGCTGTTAGACTGGAAAGGGAATAAGGGTTACAATCTTCTCTCTATGACCTTTTGTAATTTATAAGTCCAAATGGACTGAACAACACTGAATAATTAATTCATGCTGTGTTTAAGCCCCTATGCTTGCATGTTTTACACCCTAATTATTATGAATTCCTTCCTTGTGCAAATCTTTGATTCCCCAACCTAAATCAGGTTAATACAGACTCGTATGCTCCAATTATGGTGATATCTTTCTCTTAACCTTGGCAGAAGGAGCATTATAGTAGGTCAAAAAGTATCTTTGAGTTTCATTGAGAAATTAACCCATAAGGGAATTGTGTTCATGGTTGTAGTGTTAATTAGTTTCACCATGAACATATTTTGTGGCTTATTTAACATTCAGATGCTCTCTGCATTTAAATAAAAATATATGCCCTAATATGCTAAAACCAGTCAAATGTGATTTTTATTTAATGATTTTTTTTCCTTGTGAATCAAGTAATTAGCACATTGTACATTTTGACTAATTAAGAAAAAAATAACTGTCACCACACCTCAGTGAGCCATGCTGATGGTGTTCCCAGTTCTTCAGTTATACAGAACCTGAAGAGTTACAACAGTTTCTTCCCTACATACTGAAAAGAGAAGGAGGTCAAGAAATTCCTCGAATTGAAACCTGAGATAACTAACCCTTGAGAATACTCTGTCCCAAATCCATGGGCTACAATGAAAAAGAAGGGACAGATGGTTTGAAATGAGACAAACCAAGGCAAATAGCCTGGTAAATATATGCTCTGCATATATTGTACATTCATATGTCAATATAATTACCCAAGACAGCACCCTACAATGGGTGTGTTCTCTAGAAAAGTTAAATGTATGTGACCAGCACATCTACTAGTCTGATCTCACTTTAGAGGAAAGTTAGACAAGCTCTGTAATTATATGATGAAAATATAAATGTTCTACATGCCTGGAGTAGTATGTATACGCTCTCTTCCACCTCCATCGAAAAGTGACTTTGAAGTAATATTTCAGAATGATACTGCTAATAATTTACAAGAATATCTTCTTGAAAGTTTGGAACAATTTCTATTCTTGCATCTGCTACGCAAAAATGAGACTTGAATAAAAAATGTAGAACTGAGCTTCTAGTAAGGTCTCATGAAATGTGAACGTGAGAAATAGTAGTGAACACTCTTCTTACATCTTATGTTGTTTTATTTTGTATCTCTCCTTAAAAGGAAACATTGATGGAATTAATTTTCATTAGATTTAGATGACTAGTTTTAAACTATACTGTCACTGGCTCTGGATATGGGATTCAAATTACTCCATTTTATTTTGAATGATAGCTAAAAAATCTTTTTTATTCCACTAAGACACCAAGGATATAGAGACTGCTGTAATATTTGATTAGAATGATTTTAATGAGTGACAGTAGTTACTGAGCAAAATTAGGCATCATATTCTAATTAAAGCTAGTAACAAACTTTTGGATAAAGTATTAGACTAAAATCTTATTTCCATAGCGGTATCAATTTGAACGTTTTCACCAAAATGTGGCAGTTAAAAAATGCTTTGAAAAAGACATTTCTTGGGCACCTGAATGTGGACAGAAAATATTTTAGTGTATTTAAGTTAATGCGATATTAGCACATTTCAAGTGAAGAATCGCGTAAATTTTTAAAAAGCTAAATCACATTCTAAAATATAATATTATAAATGAAAAAAGGAAATAATCACCTTGAATCATGACACTCCGATTAATGACAATATTTTTATGTCTTCTTTAATGCATTTTATACTAGATAGTCTAGATATTTATAAACAAATTCACCAAGAATAACTGCATATATATGATATATGGTATATATGTGCTATTTCCAACTACTAGATTATAGATGATACTGTGTTGAAAATCCTTGTAAACATAGGGGTTGATGCTCGTGTGATTAACTCTTGGGTGCATTTCTAGAAGTAAGATTGCTGAGCCAAAGCAAATGCACAACTTACACTGTAGTATATATTGACACATTGCCTTCCAGAAATTGTGCAAGTTGACAAATCCATCAGCAGGTATGAGAATGCCTATTCCTATCACTTAAGTATTAAGAAACATTTGTCTCTTTTTCTATAGAATAGAAAGAAAATGACATTTCAATGTTGTTTGAATTTTCATGTATTTTTCTATAAGTAAGCTCTAAAGATCTTTTCATATGCTTTTATTCTTATTTCTCCTTATGTACATTGATTATGTTTAAACCTTGATAAGTTTTCTATTGCTATGAACTCTGGCATATGTTTTTAAAAGGGCTTCATGTTTTGTCATTATACTTATGAACTTTTCCCTGTATTATTTAAAAATAATTTTCCTATTTTTCACTTTGTCAACAACCTATATATATTACTTCTTTCTTTTTTCATTTTATTCAGATGTTTTGAATTTTATGTGGTCAAATTTGACAGCTCTTTGTATTTCATGATTTGAGGAACATGATTAGAAATAGAATTTATATTCCAAGGGTGTAAGAATGCTTAACCATGCTTCCCTTTTCTACTTATGCAATGATCTCTTTTACCATAAAGATTTGATACAGCCATTATATATTTTAGTGAAAGGAGCCGAGTAAAGCTTTTTTTTTTTGTTTTTTGGTTTTTTTTTTTGTTTTTTTGCTTTCTTCCGAAAGTTCAGCCAATTGTTTCAATAACATAATAAATATTCCACGTTCAAGGGGAAATAAACTCTTTTACATTGTGAAACACTGAAAAAGACAATGCAGTGAGAATGGTTGATTAATTCTCGAACTCTTTGCCTTCAAGTAGCACAGACTTGATACCCAATCGGACCAGTAAGAAAATGTTAGTTGTCATTGCTGATATTTAAAGATATGGTGTAGAGCATGAGGTGAAATTCCCTCTTTTCCAAACTAAGAATTTTTAAAAAGTCGGAGCCAATATCACATCCAACTATGCCAGATACTCTCTGTAGCAGCAACTTTTCATGAGAACTCTTAATTCATGTTTAGTTTCCCCTAGTTACCATTAATGGGTAAACCAGGAATGTGAAATCATAGGGCTGTTTCTTCTTTCTTTCCATTCCAGCTTTTTGCCACATAGGACCTTGATGTTTCCTGTTTCTTTCCTCCTCTTATTCCCCTCCTACTTGTGGACTCCTCTTATTATCTTGAATTTGCCCATCAATAGCCTAATGTGCCATCATATGTAAAGCAGGAAAACAAACAGTAAAATATTTCAAACCTCTGTGTGTCCCCTTTCCTTGTCTGCTTTACTTTTTTTTTTTTTTTTTTTTTTTTTTTTTTTTTAAATTTTTTTTTTTTTAATTTTTTTTTCAACGTTTTTTATTTATTTTTGGGACAGAGAGAGACAGAGCATGAACGGGGGAGGGGCAGAGAGAGAGGGAGACACAGAATCGGATACAGGCTCCAGGCTCCGAGCCATCAGCCCAGAGCCTGACGCGGGGCTCGAACTCACCGACCGCGAGATCGTGACCTGGCTGAAGTCGGACGCTTAACCGACTGCGCCACCCAGGCGCCCCTCTGCTTTACTTTTTTCCAATGACTATTAAAAATAGAACATGTTCTTTGGCCATGCTGACAAGCCGTACTACTGCAGATCATATATATTCCAAATACTTCATTTTCTTTCAGAAGGTACTCAATATCAAATGAAGCCCCAAAAGAATGATATGACCTAAGAATTATGGACAAAAATATCACAAAATTTAAACTAACCTGCCCTAAAACATTGCTGAAGAATTGTTTGGTCAATATTCCATTTTAGCTGAGATTTAGAAAGATTTAAGGTGATTTTTTTTAATTTGAATTAAAGTTTAAAACAGATAATAATGAGAACATGACACACATAGAAAGGAGGTACACTTGAAAGTTTTTGTGATGATTCTAATATGGTTACAATGCCAAATTATATGGGGAATTATAGCAACTATATATATTATATATAGTTACTCATAGAGATATATGAGTAACAGAGAACAGGTAAACATGCTGTAATATATCACTATTTGCTAAAAACAAAGAGAGACTATTAATGAAAAGTTAACTTCATTATTTTTCCTTTATTTTGTCTAAGAAATTGTTTTTTGGCAACCAACTTACAAAATGTGTTAATATTGGTTGATAGAGATAAAACAGTGATTAAAACATGGACTCTGCCCTCAAGACCCCTCGCATCTAATGCTTACGTTAATCAAGAGATGAAATACAAACCTCAGCGATAAGCTTTGTTAGGAAATTGTTTACAAAATCATGTTAATGATAATCTATAGAAGCAAGGCACACAAGTAGAAGGCAAACTGGATTTGAGTAGCTTAGTCAGTTACAGCAAAGCAATGTATAGGAAAGAGGAAAATTACATTATACTATTTATCCCTACTCAGTATTATGCCTTCAAATTTCAATTACCTGAAATTATTTTCTAGATGCTTTTAATATGAATTTTTGATTGCTCTTCTTTCTAGCAAACCATTTACATGTGTGTTCTTACCAGCTAACCTTCTGATCAAGACTTCATGGCCATCACGCAAAAATTTCTGTGGCATCAAAAGTTAGAAAACTGTAGCTATGAGTACTCTTCATCATGATAGAGGTCAGAGGACCTCACATATGCAGCCATTATTTTAAACCATTGGCAGGGTGCTTCATAAGCTTTAGTGGCAAATTCCTTTATGATTAATATTTCTAAAAGCCAACTCCCCCATTATTTTGATCTATCAGAGATAAAGGAAAGACAGTATGTGCTCCATGTGTAATAAGAGCCCTCGGAGTGAAACATTCCGTCTGAAAAATGGTAAAGTAACGTTCTCATGGCTCCGTGATTGCTTATTGCTCATCTACCAGGTGGTATTGAAGTCAATGTCATTACGCCAAAAGGCACTTGCAGTTAAGAGCCAGCAAATACAAAACCATTCTGTCAGTCTTGCCATCGGTTGACACCTATCTATGAATTGAATATTTTGAAATCTGTGGCATTCCTTCACTTCTGCCACTCAGTGCTGAGAGATTAAACATCCAAATAAAACAAACAAAGAAGAAAGACTCATCAGCTTTCATGATCTTCTATTTTTCCAAACTTGAATTTCCCATCCCTGAGCTCAAATCACAAGTACAGCACTGAAAGAAATAATAGAGAGAAATTAATTAAATGACTGTATTTCAATCACAAGATTTTTTTCCCTGACACTATGAACTAAAAGAGTGCGGATCAAGCAGTTTGTAACTGACAGCCATGCCGTGAAATTGCAATGCAGCCTTGATAATTACCCTCTTCATTATTTTTTAATATATATCAAGATAAATATAGCATTTCTTTTCGCATTTAATGGCATGCAGTATAATAGGAAGAGGAGAAGAGGCGTGTTTGTCTTACAGTGTTATAGTTAAATGCAGTGACAAAGGAAAGGGTATGACATTAATGATGCACAAACATCAATGCTGTAATCGACATCGATTATGTAATCATTCTGTACAAAGTACACAAATCTACACAGTTAAAATAAAACAAGATGCATTTTCTTCACAAAGCTGTAGCTGCTGACAACTATCATTAAGAATAAAAATATAGGGGCGCCTGGGTGGCTCAGTCGGTTAAGTGTCCGACTTTGGCTCAGGTCATGATCTCACAGTTTGTGAGCCCATGCCGGGCTCTGTGCTGGCAGCTCAGAGCCTGGAGCCTGTTTTGATTCTGGGCCTCCCTCTCTCTCTTCCCCTCCCCTGCTGACACCTGCCTCTCTCTCAAAAATAAACAAACATAAAAAAATTTTTTTAAAAAGAATAAAAGCATGATGCAATTAGGGGTACACAAAATGGTTTACTTCTTGTCTCAACTGTACCAATTGTCAAATAGTTGGGGTTCAGACAAATGCAAAATGTAATTAATTTATTATTGTTTGAAAATAGCAATTACAGAGTCATTGGCATTTTGTATTAGTCCAGCTCCCTAACATATTAGCTTCCTTAGATTTCCAATTCTGCTAAGATGATTTCACTTAGATTTAACATATGGTATGAATTTCTTTTTACTATTAATGGCAATTACCTTTACAGGATGAATTCATGGCTGCCTTTTCTTTCTCTTAAAGACTAAACACTGATAGTTGGAGACAAAATTACTAAGGGCCTGTCTGAAATCTCCACATAGCTTCTGCTTGAATTCTCCTCACTTGCCTTTTACCTCAAGGCAACATGTGGGAGCTGAAATAGCCACACAATATGTGATTGGCACCATTTCTTTTGAACTTGAATCAGACTTAATGATTCAGAGGCTGACTGGAGTGAATGCAAATGTTGAGTTATAACTCATTTCCCAACGACAAGATAAAGTTTTTCATCCATTTCACAAGGTTGTGTTTGGTAGTTTTCTAGATGCCTGGGATACAATATATGAAAAGGATAAATGATTTTTCTGCACTTGACTCAAGTGGTTGGGAAAAGGTTAAAGTTCAAGAAAGCATTCTGTGCTCTTCCTCTGACAGAATTTTGAGCACTGTGGACAAGAGAAACAGGTGGAGAACTGCCCCTCATCTGTTTGTATGTACACCTTTGGAAACAAAGCCTCTTTTCTAACTTAATCATTATAGGGTAAGGGGCTCCACTGTATGAGGCCAGAGAAATAGATAGCTTCAAAGATTAACAGCAACGTCCCCTTCTGAGAAAGCAGCCCAAATTTGGAGGGCTGATGGCGACAGAGAGCCACTGGGTATCTGCTTCACTGGTGGGGTTTTCTACCACTGCGGGTCCACCAGTCGGTAAGGGTAGTCCCGTGCTGTCAGGCACAGAGGTGAGAGATTCAGGGAGAATTCAACAAATCCTCAGGGGGCTGTCTACCGATATGGTGAGTAGAATGTATCAGGGGATAAAGTACAATGCTGGGTACCTGGAGCAGAGGCTGCCCTAAAAAGAAAAGCACAGGAGACAAATGACTGCCGGTACCACAACTGTGTCAAGTCCAGAGCAGAAACCACAGATGCAGTCTCCCTGTTGGCTGAGTTTCCTCCCGCATTCAGTTGCAGGTCACTGACCTAGTAATGGACACTCAAGTTCAAGTTCGCCAACCCTGGAAGTTTAAGGAAGTTTAAGTTTAGGAGAGATATCTCACAATATTTAAGTTTTTTAAAAGAGTTACAAGGGCAATCCATTCAGGTGGAGTTTTATTAAATATCAAGCATGGATAGGATGTTCTTTATTCAAGGATATACAAGAAGAAACAAATGTATGCCAGGAAATGATTATGTCACATAAAATTAAAATAGACTATGACTTTAGAAGCCAAAATGAGAATGTTTATTAAGAACATATTATGAGAAGCAGAAGTAGTTTTAGAAAGGTATGCTGCTTTCTTAATCAAAATATGTGTTTGGTGGGGAGAGGAGAGATGAAAAGAGTTTTTAATATAGCCAATTGATATGAAAAGACTCTGGCTGAGATAAAGAAAGAATGAGAGGTGAGTAATACTGTATTATCACAATATGAGATCTGTATTCAAAGCTGGACAAGTCAGAACTGATATTTCACAAAACTAAATCTTTATTTGGAAGGTATTTTAAGAACTTTTCCTAAACGCAAAGGAAGAGGGACAAAAGACAAAAACAATGACAGGGAACACAACAGTTTAAAATAGAGTTTGGGGGCTCAGTGGTTCAGCATTGGACTCGATCTTGGCTCAGGTCACAGTCCCAAGGTTCGTAAGATTCAGCCCTGCATCTGGCTCTGTGCTGACAGTGCAGGCCTGCTTGGATTCTCTCTCTCCCTCTCTCTCTGCCCCTCCCTTGTTCACAAATTCTCAAAAATAAACAAATAAACAAAAAAAAAAGTAAAATAAAATAAGTAAAATAAAAGTTTGGATATTCAAGATACAGACAGTTGGAATTCCTAATAAATAAATCTGGACAAACCTAGAAATAGAAATTCAGTTCCAATTAAAGAAAACGTTCACAAGACTAAAACAAACAACCTGATGTATAGATTAATAGCTTGATTGAACACTAGACAGTTAATGAAAGGGGCCTAGAAATGTGCTGGTCAAACTGCTAAATTTTATCAATAAATAGTCTTGCATAACAAACAAGGTAAAATATAAGGGAATAAAAAAGCATCTTGTCTTTAAGATGACCTACGGTTCCCATTTGACGGTGTCTCCCTATGCCTTTCCTTCTCTGGCTTTGCCTTTTCCTATTGTTTCCTCACCACTGGCTCTCCTGCAGTGTGTTAAACAATCAGGCAGGATCCCACACCACAATCTCTGTCTGGAACAGTCTTCCCTCAGGAAGCATATGATAAATTTCTCACTGCCTTCAAGAATTTGCTCAGATCTTGCCACACCCAAGAGGCCTGCCCTGACACTGTATTTCATACTACAACTATGTCTCCTCCCTGACTTCCAACCAAATCCATACCCTGTTCTTCTTCCTCTTCCCTTTTTTTTTTTAAACCATGGCTTATCACCTTTAATGTACTATATATAATATATGCATTGATTGTGTCTTTTGTTTGCTGTTTATCAAAACTAGAATGTAGACTCTACAAGGGCACAAATCATGACTGTTTTCTTCACTGGTATCAGTACTTAGAATATTGCCTGCCACAAAATAAGTACTTAGAAGTGTTTATGTGTGATACAAATGAACGAATAGCATCACATATAATCAACATAACATAACATAACATAACATAACATAACATAACATACAATAATTATATTGTATCAAAGGACTAACTAGGAGGGTATTTTCCCTGAGACAACAGATCTGGCCTGTTCTTCCCCTTCTGTTCCTTGGAGCCTACAAGGGCAGATCCTCACACCCTACTGCTACTTCTCCTCTGGGGAATGTGGGTCCAACCCAGGGTTGGGGGCCCCCCCACTGACCTTCTCCCATTCAGGATCCTAGTGCCTGCTCTTTGGCTTAACTTATTCTTGCAGAAAAACACACCTTTGGTCACTACCTGAGATGCCCTGCCCTCCAGATTGTATAAGTCCCTGGACTGCCATTTCAGGTGACCTCATTCCCAGGTTTCGCCTCATTTTATGTCATCTTGCAAAGAAAAGCCACTTGAGGAAATACAGAAAAGGAAAAAAAAAATGTTTTCACTGGTCTCAGGTGACCTGAAGGCTTTTGCAAGGAAAAAAATGTAGAGGTGGTCAGGAAGGCCTTTTTTAAGATAAAGAATAAGAACAAGCCATGAACAGGCTGGAGGAAGGCATCGGGAATGCTGTGTACAGGGGCTCAGAGGCACCAGGGGCTTGTTCTGCTTGAGGAGCAGAGAGGAGGCCACTGAGACTGGTCTGCAGTGAATAAAGAAAAAGATTGTCCCATGATGAGGTCAGAGCAGCCTAGGCAGGGCCTGGGTAAATAAGACCATCAGACCAAAAGATATCCCTTGGGCAGAGTCTGGAAAAAAAAAAAAAAAAGATCCAAAGGCAAATACCGGGGTGCTCCAGATCTTATAGGGAGAGGAGGAGAAACAGGTAAAAATAACTGATAAAAAACACGTGGTTAAGGACAAAGAAATCCAAGACTTGATTAGAACAAATAGCAACAGAGCAGATGATTGAAGGATGGAGTGATCAACTATGCCAAAGGCTGTTGGAACACAGGAAGATAGGAAAGGTTTCCTTGGATATGATGAAATAATAATAATGATAGCACAAATGTATAGAATGATTTCCATGATTCAAGTGCAATTCTAATGCTTTTACACATATTAATTCCATTGATTTAAACCTCACAACAAGTGTAGGAAACAGATATACTTTTTTTTTTTTTTTTTTTTTTGAGAGAGAGACAGAGAGCAAGCGCATGAGCTGGGGAGAGGGACCGAGGGGGAGAGAGAAGAGAATCTTAAGCAGCCTCCATGCTCAGCACAGAGCCTGACGTGGGGCATGAGCCCATGAACCTGAGCCGAAATCAAGAGTCGGGGAGACTTAATTGAGTCCATTTTATTAGCTGTACTTTAAAGATGGAAAAACGAAGGCAAAGAGAAGTAGCTCATTCAAGGTGACACAGCTAATTAGTGGAGGGACCAGGGTTCAAACCCAGGCAGTCTGGCTTCAGATTTTATGCTCTTACTCTTACTATGAACATACCTGGTGGCTTTTTAAAACCTTAATGCTTAGCAAAAGTCTTCAAAGATCTACACTAGGATGTGAGTAATTGTTATCTGGCATGCTTCATGTTAAGTGTTTCTTACTCATGCTTTTTTACTGGAATTCTCTATTTTTGTACAGAAAATTCATAACTTTTTTTTAAAAAGAAAGCCTGCTAATGAATTTTAGGATGGCTTTCATAAATTTGACATGAGAAAGGTGGCATACCTGGCTGCATTAGTTACCTGCCGTTAAATAAAAAATTATCACTAACTGAGAGGCTTCAAGGGACAAATATTTATTATCTCACTGTTTCTGTGGGTCAGAATATCATGAGCAGCTTCTCCAGGTGGCTCTGGCTCAATTTGTCATAAAGTTGTGGTCAAGATGACATCTGGGATTGCACTCATCTGATTGCCTGACTTAGGGCCGTGACATCCATTTCCGTGAGAGCTCACTCACATGGCTATTGGCAGGAGACCTCCGTTTCTCTCCGTATGGGCTCCCCAGAGGGCTGCTGGAGCATCTTCCTGCCATGGCACCTGGCTTCTTCCAAAGCAAGTAATTCAAAAGTGAGAGCAAGGAGAAATCACAGTGCCTATAACGACCTGATGTTGGAAGTTATATGTGGTTATGTCCCCCACATCCTATTCATTGGATGAGAGTAATCAAGTCCAGTCCATTGAGAAATCACACTCCATCTTAAAAGAAAAGAGTGTCAAAGAATTAATGGACATTTACAAGACTCCAGAATACCAAAAAAACCAAGAACAGGAACAAGAATGGGGCAATGGGCGCCTGGGTGTCTCAGAAGGTTAAGCATCCGACTTTGTCTCAGGTCATGATCTCACTGTTCATGAATTCAAGCCCTGAGTCAGGCTCTGTGCTGACAGCTTAAAGCCTGGAGCCTGCTTTGGATTCTGTGTCTCCCTCTGTCTCTGTTCCTCCCCTGCTTGCACTCTGTCTCTCTCTCTCTTTCTATCTCTGTCTCTCAAAAATAAATAAAGAGTAAAAAAAATTTTTTTTAAAGAATGCGGCAAGAAGAAGAGGGGGCAAAGGTGAAAAAAAAAGGGACAAAGTAAGAGAGGAAAAAAATAAAGGAAGGAGAAAAACAAACAGAGAAACTGTGATTTATCTGTTTAGAATTTGAGACTACTCTATTTCATTCATTTAACATTGTATAATTTTATAAATTCAAATCTTAAAAATGAATTCATTGAGAAACATCCATGTGTGTTTTAACCATTTTTATTACTAACATTTCAAATGACTCTTTCAGCTTTAATAAAATGACTAAAATGGCTGTTTTAGCCCAATATTCTGTTCCGATGAAAAGTCTTTCACATGCATTACTGGATAACACAGAGGAGATCTGAGTATGATCCATTTCACTTTATGCTAAATACCCAAGGCTACTGGGTAACCCTTTCCATTTCTCTGAGCCACAATTTTCTTTTCTGTAATGTCTTTGGAAAATAGATTTTGAGTTTCTATTCAGTTCTGAGACTTTTCATTCTGTAGTAGATTTCAACCCAGATTAGCTAGCTTTCAGTAATAATGAATGCAATTTTAGCACTACTCTTATGCAAGGGAAAATGACATTTCATATAAACTAAAAATGCAAGTAAATAGAATCTCAAGAATTTTGCCACAGACTATAATACCTTAATGATTTGATCATAATGTGTGACCCCATGTACAGGATCCAAATCCCAGAAGGACAAATAAGAGACAATTCCGTCTCAAGAAGACACAATTTTATTTGCTGCTAATCCAGGAAATGCTTTCATAGAGCCTGCACAGAAGTTTTACAGAAAAGCCATATATTGTGGCAGGATAAGGGGTGATTATAACATGTTATTTTAAATCTGTGCTCTATTGAGTCTTCATTTTGAAACACTTTTCTTTACCCTATGTCTTTGGTTGTTGAAATTCATTTGATTAACTTGATTAATTTGATTTACCTCTGCTTTACTTGGTCTACACAAATGCTTCCACTATTTCAATTTGTCGGTGACATACATAAACTGTTAAGGCATCAGGTTCTGTCACTTCGTATTATTTTGCTGTCTTATAGGAATGGCCTCTTTCCCTTTTCCTCTGACACAATCTGTTGCTAGAGGTCATTTCAATCTGTTCCATTTCTGAACAAAGTCTCTAAGATTGGTTTTGAGATTTTGAATTTCTTTTTTTTTTTTTTTTTTTTTTTTTTTTTTTTTTTTTTAATATATGAAATTTACTGTCAAATTGGTTTCCATACAACACCCAGTGCTCATCCCAAAAGGTGCCCTCCTCAATACCCATCATCACCCACCCTGCCCTCCCTCCCACCCCCCATCAACCCTCAGTTTGTTCTCAGTTTTTAACAGTCTCTTATGCTTTGGCTCTCTCCCACTCTAACCTCTTTTTTTTTTTTTTTTCCCTTCCCCTCCCCCATGGGTTTCTGTTACGTTTCTCAGGATCCACATAAGAGTGAAACCATATGGTATCTGTCTTTCTCTGTATGGCTTATTTCACTTAGCATCACACTCTCCAGTTCCATCCACGTTGCTACAAAAGGCCATATTTCATTTTTTCTCATTGCCGTGTAGTATTCCATTGTGTATATAAACCACAATTTCTTTATCCATTCATCAGTTGATGGACATTTAGGCTCTTTCCATAATTTGGCTATTGTTGAGAGTGCTGCTATAAACATTGGGGTACAAGTGCCCCTATGCATCAGTACTCCTGTATCCCTTGGATAAATTCCTAGCAGTGCTATTGCTGGGTCATAGGGTAGGTCTATTTTTAATTTTCTGAGGAACCTCCACACTGCTTTCCAGAGCGGCTGCACCAATTTGCATTCCCACCAACAGTGCAAGAGGGTTCCCGTCTCTCCACATCCTCTCCAGCATCTATAGTCTCCTGATTTCTTCATTTTGGCCACTCTGACTGGCGTGAGGTGGTATCTGAGTGTGGTTTTGATTTGTATTTCCCTGATGAGGAGCGACGTTGAACATCTTTTCATGTGCCTGTTGGCCATCCGGATGTCTTCTTTAGAGAAGTGTCTATTCATGTTTTCTGCCCATTTCTTCACTGGGTTATTTGTTTTTCGGGTGTGGAGTTTGATGAGCTCTTTATAGATTTTGGATACTAGCCCTTTGTCCGATGTGACATTTGCAAATATCTTTTCCCATTCCGTTGGTTGCCTTTTAGTTTTGTTGGTTGTTTCCTTTGCTGTGCAGAAGCTTTTTATCTTCATAAGGTCCCAGTAATTCACTTTTGCTTTTAATTCCCTTGCCTTTGGGGATGTGCCGAGTAAGAGATTGCTACGGCTGAGGTCAGAGAGGTCTTTTCCTGCTTTCTCCTCTAAGGTTTTGATGGTTTCCTGTCTCACATTCAGGTCCTTTATCCATTTTGAGTTTATTTTTGTGAATGGTGTGAGAAAGTGGTCTAGTTTCAACCTTCTGCATGTTGCTGTCCAGTTCTCCCAGCACCATTTGTTAAAGAGACTGTCTTTTTTCCATTGGATGTTCTTTCCTGCTTTGTCAAAAATGAGTTGGCCATACGTTTGTGGGTCTAGTTCTGGGGTTTCTATTCGATTCCATTGGTCTATGTGTCTGTTTTTATGCCAATACCATGCTGTCTTGATGATGACAGCTTTGTAGTAGAGGCTAAAGTCTGGGGTTGTGATGCCTCCTGCTTTGGTCTTCTTCTTCAAAATTACTTTGGCTATTCGGGGCCTTTTGTGGTTCCATATGAATTTTAGGATTGCTTGTTCTAGTTTCAAGAAGAATGCTGGTGCAATTTTGATTGGGATTGCATTGAATGTGTAGATAGCTTTGGGTAGTATTGACATTTTGACAATATTTATTCTTCCAATCCATGAGCAGGGAATGTCTTTCCATTTCTTTATATCTTCTTCAATTACCTGCATAAGCTTTCTATAGTTTTCAGCATACAGATCTTTTACATCTTTGGTTAGATTTATTCCTAGGTATTTTATGCTTCTTGGTGCAATTGTGAATGGGATCAGTTTCTTTATTTGTCTTTCTGTTGCTTCATTGTTAGTGTATAAGAATGCAACTGATTTCTGTACATTGATTTTGTATCCTGCAACTTTGCTGAATTCATGTATCAGTTCTAGCAGACTTTTGGTGGAGTCTATCGGATTTTCCATGTATAATATCATGTCATCTGCAAAAAGCGAAAGCTTGACTTCATCTTTGCCAATTTTGATGCCTTTGATTTGCTTTTGTTGTCTGATTGCTGATGCTAGAACTTCCAGCACTATATTAAACAACAGCGGTGAGAGTGGGCATCCCTGTCGTGTTCCTGATCTCAGGGAAAAAGCTCTCAGTTTTTCCCCATTGAGGATGATGTTAGCTGTGGGCTTTTCATAAATGGCTTTTATGATCTTTAAGTATGTTCCTTCTATCCCGACTTTCTCAAGGGTTTTTATTAAGAAAGGGTGCTGGATTTTGTCAAAGGCCTTTTCTGCATCGATTGACAGGATCATATGGTTCTTCTCTTTTTTTTTGTTAATGTGATGTATCACGTTGATCGATTTGCGAATGTTGAACCAGCCCTGCATCCCAGGAATGAATCCCACTTGATCATGTTGAATAATTCTTTTTATATGCTGTTGAATTCGATTTGCTAGTATCTTATTGAGAATTTTTGCATCCATATTCATCAGGGATATTGGCCTGTAGTTCTCTTTTTTTACTGGGTCTCTGTCTGGTTTAGGAATCAAAGTAATACTGGCTTCATAGAATGAGTCTGGAAGTTTTCCTTCCCTTTCTATTTCTTGGAATAGCTTGAGAAGGATAGGTATTATCTCTGCTTTAAACGTCTGGTAGAACTCCCCTGGGAAGCCATCTGGTCCTGGACTCTTATTTGTTGGGAGATTTTTGATAACCGATTCAATTTCTTCACTGGTTATGGGTCTGTTCAAGCTTTCTATTTCCTTCTGATTGAGTTTTGGAAGAGTGTGGGTGTTTAGGAATTTGTCCATTTCTTCAAGGTTGTCCAATTTGTTGGCATATAATTTTTCATAGTATTCCCTGATAATTGTTTGTATCTCTGAGGGATTGGTTGTAATAATTCCATTTTCATTCATGATTTTATCTATTTGGGTCATCTCCCTTTTCTTTTTGAGAAGCCTGGCTAGAGGTTTGTCAATTTTGTTTATTTTTTCAAAAAACCAACTCTTGGTTTCGTTGATCTGCTCTACCGTTTTTTTAGATTCTATATTGTTTATTTCTGCTCTGATCTTTATGATTTCTCTTCTTCTGCTGGGTTTAGGCTGCCTTTGCTGTTCTGCTTCTATTTCCTTTAGGTGTGCTGTTAGATTTTGTATTTGGGATTTTTCTTGTTTCTTGAGATAGGCCTGGATTGCAATGTATTTTCCTCTCAGGACTGCCTTCGCTGCGTCCCAAAGCGTTTGGATTGTTGTATTTTCATTTTCGTTTGTTTCCATATATTTTTTAATTTCTTCTCTAATTGCCTGGTTGACCCACTCATTCGTTAGTAGGGTGTTCTTTAACCTCCATGCTTTTGGAGGTTTTCCAGACTTTTTCCTGTGGTTGATTTCAAGCTTCATAGCATTGTGGTCTGAAAGTATGCATGGTATAATTTCAATTCTTGTAAACTTATGAAGGGCTGTTTTGTGACCCAGTATATGATCTATCTTGGAGAATGTTCCATGTGCACTCGAGAAGAAAGTATATTCTGTTGCTTTGGGATGCAGAGTTCTAAATATATCTGTCAAGTCCATCTGATCCAATGTATCATTCAGGGCCCTTGTTTCTTTATTGACTGTGTGTCTAGATGATCTATCCATTTCTGTAAGTGGGGTGTTAAAGTCCCCTGCAATGACCACATTCTTATCAATAAGGTTGCTTATGTTTATGAGTAACTGTTTTATATATCTGGGGGCTCCGGTATTTGGCGCATAGACATTTATAATTGTTAGCTCTTCCTGATGGATAGACCCTGTAATTATTATATAATGCCCTTCTTCATCTCTTGTTACAGCCTTTAATTTAAAGTCTAGTTTGTCTGATATAAGTATGGCTACTCCAGCTTTCTTTTGGCTTCCAGTAGCATGATAAATAGTTCTCCATCCCCTCACTCTCAATCTAAAGGTGTCCTCAGATCTCAAATGAGTCTCTTGTAGACAGCAAATAGATGGGTCTTGTTTTTTTATCCATTCTGATACCCTATGTCTTTTGGTTGGCGCATTTAATCCATTTACATTCAGTGTTATTATAGAAAGATACGGGTTTAGAGTCATTGTGATGTCTGTATGTTTTATGCTTGTAGTGATGTCTCTGGTACTTTGTCTCACAGGATCCCCCTTAGGATCTCTTGTAGGGCTGGTTTCGTGGTGACAAATTCCTTCAGTTTTTGTTTGTTTGGGAAGACCTTTATCTCTCCTTCTATTCTAAATGACAGACTTGCTGGATAAAGGATTCTCGGCTGCATATTTTTTCTGTTTAGCACACTGAAGATATCGTGCCAAGCCTTTCTGGCCTGCCAAGTTTCAAAGGAGAGATCAGTCACGAGTCTTATAGGTCTCCCTTTATATGTGAGGGCACGTTTATCCCTTGCTGCTTTCAGAATTTTCTCTTTATCCTTGTATTTTGCCAGTTTCACTATGATATGTCGTGCAGAAGATCGATTCAAGTTACGTCTGAAGGGAGTTCTCTGTGCCTCTTGGATTTCAATGCCTTTTTCCTTCCCCAGTTCAGGGAAGTTCTCAGCTATAATTTCTTCAAGTACCCCTTCAGCACCTTTCCCTCTCTCTTCCTCCTCTGGGATACCAATTATGCGTATATTATTTCTTTTTAGTGTATCACTTAGTTCTCTAATTTTCCCCTCATACTCCTGGATTTTTTTATCTCTCTTTCTTTCAGCTTCTTCTTTCTCCATAACTTTATCTTCTAGTTCACCTATTCTCTCCTCTGCCTCTTCAATCCGAGCCGTGGTGGTTTCCATTTTGTTTTGCATTTCGTTTAAAGCGTTTTTCAGCTCCTCGTGACTGTTCCTTAGTCCCTTGATCTCTGTAGCAAGAGATTCTCTGCTGTCCTGTATACTGTTTTCAAGCCCAGCGATTAATTTTATGACTATTATTCTAAATTCACTTTCTGTTATATTATTTAAATCCTTTTTGATCAGTTCATTAGCTGTTGTTATTTCCTGGAGATTCTTCTGAGGGTAATTCTTCCGTTTGGTCATTTTGGACAGTCCCTGGAGCGGTGAGGACCTGCAGGGCACTTCCCCCGTGCTGTGGTGTATAACTGGAGTTGGTGGGCGGGGCCGCAGTCCGACCTGATGTCTGCCCCCAGCCCACCGCTGGGGCCACAGTCAGACTGGTGAGTGCCTTCTCTTCCCCTCTCCTAGGGGCGGGATTCACTGTGGGGTGGCGTGGCCCGTCTGGGCTACTTGCACACTGCCAGGCTTGTGGTGCTGGGGAGCTGGCGTATTAGCTGGGGTGGGTAGGCAAGGTGCACGGGGGCAGGAGGGGCAGGCTTAGCTCGCTTCTCCTTAGGTGATCCACTTCAGGAGGGGCCCTGTGGCAGCGGGAGGGAGTCAGATCCGCTGCCGGAGGTTTGGCTCCGCAGAAGCACAGAGTTGGGTGTTTGCGCGGAGCGAGCAAGTTCCCTGGCAGGAACTGGTTCTCTTTGGGATTTTGGCTGGGGGATGGGCGGGGGAGATGGCGCTGGCGAGCGCCTTTGTTCCCCGCCAAGCTGAGCTCTGCCGTCCGTCCGGGGGCTCAGCAGCTCTCCCTCCCTTTGTCCTCCAGCCTTCCCGCTTTCTGAGCAGAGCTGTTAACTTCTGACCTCCCAGACGCTAAGTCGCGCTTGCTGTCGGAACACAGTCCGTCCGGCCCCTCCGCTTTTGCCAGCCCGACTCGGGGGCTCTGCTTGGCCGGCGAGCCGCCCCTCCGCCCCGGCTCCCTCCCGCCAGTCCGTGGAGCGCACACCGCCTCGCCGCCCTTCCTACCCTCTTCCGTGGGCCTCTCGTCTGTGCTTGGCTCCGGAGACTCCGTTCTGCTAATCCTCTGGCGGTTTTCTGGGTTCTTTAGGCAGGTGTAGGTGGAATCTAAGTGATCAGCAGGACGCGCGGTGAGCCCAGCGTCCTCCTACGCCGCCATCTTCCGGAACCTCGAGATTTTGAATTTCTATGTTTGCTCCCCCCATGAGTGACATCAAGCATTTTCCCGTGGATTCTATGTCATGTCTTATATACAAAGAAGAAAGAGGAGAGAGGCTGAGAGCGAGAGTGAGAGAGAGAGAAAGAACAGAGAGAGAGAGAGAGAGAGAGAGAGAGAGAGAGAGACCTTCCCTTGAGCACTGTCATTCTGAATTGAAATTGTGCCAATTTATTAACACAGTCAGCAATAAGCTTTTTAATTAAACTACGAATAATGTGACTAATAATCTTCACTTCAAAGTAAGCATCCCTGTCTCTCTTTCTCCACAAGGATTGCATTTTCTTTAGTGAGGCATTGCAGCCATACTGCTTCTATGAGCTTAAAAAGTCAAGGACTCACCAAGTAGACTTCACTGTTTTGTGCTACAGAATAAACTACTAGCAACTATTTTACAGAAAATGTCATCCCTACAGCAACCCCTTTTTTCTTTAGTTATAATGTTTCCGTTCAGGATAATCCAAGGTTCCTGACATTTGCAATCATTATTCTTTCCCCAGTGCTTGTTTGGAGCAATACATTGCTTTGGTTTGTCGTCATCTTTTCTTAGTGGAATCAAACTTCCCACCCTCTCCTTACACTGACAGTGATTCGAGGCAACCTGAAGTGTCTCGTGGGTTGTCACTTAAAAGCATTAACCTAATTTTGTTTCTGGCCCTGTCCTCTCATGCGTGGCCTGCCACAGGCCATCTCTCCAGCCTCTTCCCAAGAGAGCCCATTAGAAAACATAGAATGAAAAAGAAATCTAAAGTCTGTTGATTAGATGATAGACCAAATTTCTGCCATTCTGTGTTCAATATCTACTTTGGTGCAATCTAATTTATGCATATTTTTGTCACCAGGCTCTAACCCTGACTTGCTTTCTCTTACTCCAAATCTTGTGCTAGAAATTCACTACAAGACACAAAATGCATGTCTTTTCCCACTAACCCCAGCCAGGCTGTTGGCTGTGCCAGCCTTTATCTAACTATAGTTTTATTCTTACTTAGAGCCCGGCTCTGGACTCAGCATCTGATTGGTTTCTCTTTACATTTCAGCTATCGACTTTGAGTCAGGACAAACTGCATGATTCTGAGATCATTATTACAGCTTCACTATCAAATGGAGTATTTTGGCCATGTGCTAGTGTCTTTCAGGCCAAAAGAGATACAAATTTTGAGAAGCAGAAAAGCTGAGATAACCATGTTTGGAGTGTGGACAAGGACAGGAGAGAGGCTGTGAGAGCAGACAGGTTACCCAGACCATGTCTGTGGTTTCTCTGTGAGCCTGAACACGGATGCTACTGTCACTGTCTTCATGTTGGCAAAGAGAAGACATAGAGATGATGCAAAAAGCCTTTTCTTCATCTGCTTTTTGGATTTCCTGACGGTGTCCTTTGGGAAGCTCGGGGATAAAAAGGCAGCCCCTTTACAAATGGAGGACACAAAATTTTGGTGTTGATTATTGGCCACAGTGTGAGCGATGGGTAACTTATTGATTCTGCTTTTCGTTGTGTCTTGGGAAATGATTCAAACTCAGTATCTGAATCGATAATTGCCTGGGTGTTAATGATGTTGCACAGGAAGGGTTATGCTGCTACCCAAGCTAAAGAGCTATTTTAAGTTTGGACCGCAATTAAGAAGAGGCTCTTCTTGTTAATGTGGCTGATAACCTCCCTCACATTGTCAAACCGCATTAATATTCACTGAATATATTTTGTATGTATTCATACAGTAAATGTGTACATACACACAGAGAGAGAGAGAAAGAGAATGTAAGAACGGTATATTATAGTTCATTCTTTTTGCAGAAAGGACTCATTTGTTCTTAACAGATCCTTTTGTCCTCGTGAAAGTTAGAGATAAACATTCAACTATATTAGATACGCATGCCTAGACCAGTGAGTCACCAAAAGTCATCAAACTTTTCAAGTTATCTTCTCCATGTCTCAAATTGTCTACACCATCTCTCCTGTCATGCAACAAACATGTCTCACATGCTTGAGAAAATAGGAGCAATGAAAGACGAACTTGCTCATCTTCCTACTAAAGTAATTCCAACTCACATGGTAGCATCTGAGCTTTCCCTTGACCTTCCCTCCTAATACTCTGACCAAGTGTCCTTTGTCTGCTCAGATCAAAGACCACGTTCTCCATGTGACTTCTAGACCCGTCCTCTCTTACCTGCTAGGGGACTTTGATCTGACTGTCCCCCACTTCTTTTTACATCAAAGTTTTCTCCCTTCACGGATCATTCCAGCAGTATACAAGATGCTCTGGCACTTACTTCCCTTAAAACAAAAACCAAAAACCTCGTCTGACCTCATATCACCCTGCAGTTATTACCTGATTTCTCTGTCCATTTTGTAGCAAAATGTATTGAAAAAAATTGTCCACAGCTGATGTTTCCACCTCTTCACTTCAACATCTCCCTTCTTGCCCACTCTGGTAAGACCTTCTGATGGTTTCACATTGCCAATTTCAATAGTTCCTTGTCTCTCATCTTTCTGGAATTCTTGGAATATATAACACAGTTGGTACTGCTCCCCTTTTTCTTTTGGCTTTTGGAACACTAGTGTAAGCCCTTTGCGCTAGCTGTTTCCTGTGTCTGTAATGATTTTACCCAGATATTGTCATCCTTGGCTCCGGGTCATTTAGAGTTCAGCGTGAATGTCACTTTTCAGAGGTCTTTCCAAATCACCCATTCCATGTCATATTTTAGCGCTCATGATGATCCACTAATTTTCTTGTTTATTCAGTTATTGGATTATTACTTCTCTTCCCTCGTTATGATGTAAGGTCCATAAAATCAAGGAATTCACCTTTATTATTCAATTGAATAATTATTCAATTATTCTCCTCAAATTCCAGAATAGTGCCTGGCATAGACTGAGTGTTCGGTAAATATTTGTTGAATTAATGAACGGATGAAAGTCACAATCCTTAATCCCAGGAAAGTAAAACTAAGTAAATGGAAATGTTAACTTTTCTATGGGTATGTCATACACTAAACTTATACTTTGTTTTAAATGTGCAAACTCTGAAAATCCAACACACCCAGATAATAAAAATAATTATACCCAAAGACTTCCATTTAAAGTTAGAAAATAGTAGATAAGAATTTCTTTTCTTTTTTTTTTTAATATTTTTTTAACGTTTATTTATTTTTGAGACAGAGAGAGAGAGACAGAGCATGAACAGGGGAGGGACAGAGAGAGAGGGAGACACAGAATCTGAAACAGCTCCAGGCTCTGAGCTGTCAGCACAGAGCCCGACGCGGGGCTTGAACTCACGGACCGCGAGATCGTGACCTGAGCCGAAGTCAGACGCTTAACCCACCAAGCCACCCAGGCGCCCCAGTAGATAAGAATTTCTATTGGATAATGAAACAATATGTCCTTTTTCTAAAGGCCTTCTCTTAAAGTCAGCATTGTATCTAAGATACACTAAATTTTCAAAATATATTTAATCTCTATTTGTTTCCTATTGTGGCTGTAGCAAACTATCACAAACTTGGCGGCTTAAAACAACAAATCTAACCATAGTTCTGGAGTTCGGAAGCCCCACTTGGTCTCACTGAGCTCAAATCAAGGGGTTTGCAGGGCTGTGCTTTTTCCTGAAGGCTCCAGGGGAGAATCTCTTCCTTGCATCTTCCAGTTTCTCAAGACCACCCATATACTTTGGCTTATGACCCTTTTCTCCATCATTAAAGCCAGCAACATTGGGCCAAGTCTATTCATAGTTCTATATTATTGGTTCTCTCTCTTCTGCCTCCCTATTCCACTTATAAGAAACTTTATAATTACATCGAACCGTCTTTCAAGGTCAGCTGATTGTAACAACCTTAATTCCACTTGCAACATCAATTCCCCTTTGCAGTATAATCTAACATACTCACAGGCCCTGGGGTTTAGGACATGGACATCTTTGGGGAGATATTATTGTGCCACTGGCATTCTTCCTTCTAACCTCAAAGTTCAGTGTAAATGAGGCTTTGGGTAATAATCCATTTTGGGAAACAATTCTCCATCTGTGAGCCCATGAAACTCAAGAAAAAATATAATGGTGGGGCAGGCATAAGATACCAAATATAGACATTCCAGTTAAAGGGGGAGTAAATTGAAGAAAAAAAGAGTCAGCAGTTCCAAACAATTTCAAAATTCAGCTGGTAAAACTTCATTTATATAAAATAATTTATTGTTATATATATTGCTGTATTATATAATGATGTGATCATAGCGTGTCTGTGTCTGTGTATACATATAAGGGAACACATGCACACATATGTATATATTTTTTGTGTACATGTGTATATACACACACACACACACACACACACGGTTGAACTTGAAGTAACCTTGCAATACACTTAGCTGAGTAATCCCTATGAGCCACCAAGTTAGCATGACAACTATATTTTAACTGGTTTTTCACAAGTGTTTTAGACATTAAGTTGCCATTTTTCAGATGGCTGGTTTGGGTTAACTGTTTGTTCTTGGGACCAATCTAGCATCAGCTTTCTTGATTAGTATCTGATCAAGTATTCTCAGAATTGGATACCTTTAGTAGCCTTATGGAAACTTATTTTGGCCTTTTGTCAGTATGTCAAGGTTAGGGGTTTTTCCTCATTTAAAACACTGAGTAGTCAAAGATACTGAGATGTTAGGTGAATGAATGTTATGTAACTTATTCAGTCTTAATTTGGTACTTGTAAACAGTGATAGGTAGGTCTTCTACCTATAATACCCCATGAGTAAGGAAGCAGAAGGATTTAGAGAGAACAGTTTTTTTTTTGTTTTTTGCTTTTCGTTTACAATCAGTTAATTTACCACATAAAATTTCTATTAAAGAAAATGTATGAATCTATACAGATTTTCTGTTCAAATATTCAACTGTAAACCTCTTGCTAATATTTGTTTTCTATTGCTTTTGTATGAAAAAACATTGCTAAAAGAAAAGAATCTTCAAAAAGTAACATAGTAACATATTTGTGTGTGTGTGTGTTATCATATCTATATAAACAGAAAAAATGTATTAGTATTCAATGCTTTATTAGTAGTTTGTATTTACAAGGCCTACTTAAAAGTCGGTCACTTAGAAAATAAAATGTATTTTCCTAATGATCCATGCATTTAGCAGAGTGCTTAGGTTTGCAGATCACTTTAAAAACTCAGTTTTACATAATGCAGCTGAATGAAAGTACTAAGAATCTAAGCTCTAAATACTGATATGAGTGGAGCACATACATAAAAGAAATAATATAATGGTATTGATGATTATTTAAAATAATAATTATCATAATTCTTATACTAGTTAATTGTCATTTTGTATTGCCTTTAAATTCTATAGGCACAACAAATTAAGAAATATTTTCTCTCCAGGGGCACCTGGGTGGCTTAGTCGGTTGAGCGTCTGACTTTGGCTCAGGTCATGATCTCACAGGTCGTGAGTTACAGTCCCACATCTGGCTCTGTGCTGACAACTCAGAGCCTGGAACCTGCTTCTGATTCTGTGTCTCCCTGTCTCTCTATCCCTCTCCCCCTCACGCTCTCCCTCTTTCCCTCGAAAATAAATAAACATTAAAAAAAAATTTTTTAATGAAAAAAAAAAAGAAATATTTTCTCTGGAAAACTCCCACTCCCTTTTCTGAACATTTCTCTAACCTTTATGTTTTTTCTCTCAAACCATCAGGTACCGAGTGCCCTTCTCCTAATTTGTCAGCTTTCAGGGTTTAATAACACCTATGTTGAAACTCATATAGGAGACCTTAGCTGGGGAGGTAGCAGTGTAGTGGTAGAAAGGGGCCAAAGCTATTAAATTTTACCTTTATAGTTGTATTTTTGTAACATACTTGGAAAGTTATTCCCAATCCAAGTTTCTATGTCTTGACCTATATTTCATCATCTTGCTTTTATGAGCTCATTTTTACCTTTATATTTTTAATTCATCAGGAATTAATTTTATTATATACTGTAATAAACTATATTAGTACCATTTATTTTAAAAATATTACTTTTCTCACTGACCTGAGGTACTTCCTTTATCATGTACTTAAGGCATGTCCTTGGTCATGTTTCTGACTTTTATGTCTTGTTACATTGATGCTTGTGTCAGTATCATACTGTTTTAATTAGTATATCTTTGGAATGTAGGTTAATATTGTATCCAGCCAGGCTCTCTCATTATTCTTCCAATAATGTTTTTGCAATTCTCATGTTTTCTGCTATTGTGCTCCAAATTAAGCATCATTTTGCAAAATGCTGAAGAAAAATCCCTTTGGTATATTGAATAACTTTGACAAATTTAAAGATTAACTCTGTGAAAATGCATCTCTTTATGTTATTAAGTCCTTTAATCCAGGACTGTAATAAGAGTTTACCTATGTTTGAGTCTTCATTTACTATCTTACTAAAGCTTTCAATTTTCTATATTTAGGCTAGTACTGCAGCTACTTATTTTTCTATGTATCGTACTTGTCTTTGTTATTTTGAAAAAGATTTTTTTTCTCTCTCTGACATGTTCTAAATCTAAATTGTCATGGAGCTGTTAATTCTTGATTATTTCTGTGACTTGTTTACTTATTATATTATTGCCCATATTATTTCAATTGACTCAAGTGATTATCTTGGGCTTTCCAAGTACAAAGCATATGGTGTATAAGTAGTGCTGTTTTTATATCTTCTTTTGTAATAATTATACCCATAATCTGGTCACATTTTATAGCAATTGAGTAGAGTATTTATAAATGTTGAATAATAGAAGTGACTCCAGAAGGTCACAATTTAAAAATTATGTTGTCTCGCAATCCCTATCAAAATAACACCAACATTCTTCACAGAGTTAGAACAAACAATCCTAAAACTTGTATAGAACCAGAAAATACCTTGCATAGCCAAAGCAATCTTGAAAAACAAAACCTTAGCATCACAATCCCTTACTTCAAGATGTATTACAAAGCTGTAATCATCAAGACAGTATGGTACTGGCACAAAAACAGACCCTCAGATCAATGGAACAGAATAGAGAACCCAGAAATGGACCCACAAATGTATGGCCAACTAATCTTTGACAAAACAGGAAAGAATATCCAATGGAATAAAGACAGTCTCTTCAGCAAGTGGTGCTGGGAAAACTGGACAGTGACATGCAGAAGAATGAACCTAGACCACTTTCTTATACCATACACAAAAATAAACCTAAAATGGATGAAAGACCTAAATGTAAGACAGGAAATCATCAAAATCCTCTAGGAGAAAGCAGGAAAAAACCTCTTTGATCTTGGCCGCAGCAACTTCTTACTCAACACATCTCTGGAGGCAAGGGAAACAAAAGCAAAAATAATTTATTGGAATCTCATCAAAATAAAAAGCTTCTGCACAGCAAAGGAAACAATCAACAAAACTAAAAGGCAACCAACGGAATGGTAGAAGATATTTGCAAACAAAATATCAGATAGAGGGTTAGTATCCAAAATCTATAAAGAACTTATCAAACTAAACACCCAATATACAAATAATCCAGTGAAGAAATGGGCAAAAGACATGAATAGACACTTCTCAAAGGAGACATTCAGATGGCTAACAAGCACATTAAAAAATGCTCCACATAGCTCATCATCAGGGAAATACAAATCAAAACCACAATGAGATACCACCTCACACCTGTCAGAATGGCTAACATTAACAACTCAGGCAATAACCGATGCCAGCAAGGATGTGGAGAAAGAGGCTCTCTTTTGCACTGATGGTGGGAATGCAAACTGGTGCAGCCACTCTGGAAAACCGTATGGAAGTTCCTCAAAAATTAAAAACAGAACTACCCTACAACCCAGCAATTGTGCTACTTGGTATTTACCCAAGGAATACAGGTGTGCTGTTTCAAAGGGGCACATGCACCCCAATGTTTATAGCAGTGCTATCGACAATAGCCAAAGTATGGAAAGAGCCCAAATGCCCATCAATGGATGAACGGATAAAGAAGATGTGGTACACACACACACACACACACACACACACACACACACAATGGAGTATTACTTGGCAATCAAAAAGAAAGAAGTCTTGCCATTTGCAACTACGTGGATGGAACTGGAGGGTATTATGCCAAGAGAAATTAGTCAGAGAAAGAAAAATATCATAGGACTTCACTCATGAAGAATTTAAGATACTAAACAGATGAACATAAGGGAAGGGAAGCAAAAATAATATAAAAACAGGGAGGGAGACAAAACACAAGAGACTCTTAAATATGGAGAACAAACAGAGGGTTGCTGGAGGGGATGTGGGCAGGGGGATGGACTAAATGGGTAATCGGTATTAAGGAATCTACTCCTGAAATCATTGTTGCATTGTATGCTAACTTGGATGAATATTAAACAATAAAATTAAATATCAATAAATAAATATTTGTTTAAATAAAAATAAAAAATTTTGTTGTCTCTTGTCTTAACATAGTCTTTATTATGTGAAAGAAACATTTTTGATTACTGGTTTTTGAATAATTTTGAAAGGAAATGAGATTCAATTTTATCACCTCATCTACAAAGACCACCTCACTTGTTTCTTTTATATTAACTACCCCTCACTGCTTAGAATAAAACTTTCTTGGTTATGTTATGCATGTAATATATTGCTCAGTTTGATTTGCGAGTGGTTTATAGAAGGGTTTTGGAAACTCAAGCATAAGTGTGATTGATTTATAGTTTTTGTGTTTGTGTGATCTCTTGTTTAGTTTTTGGCAAAAGGAATGTGAAGGTACACTGTATTTTATTTTACTGTATTTTATTATTTGCAGTACACTTCAAATTCCACAAAACTCTAGTGTGAAGGCTTCAGAAATATCCTAGGCTATTGAGGAATGAATGCATAGAGGCATAAGACACGTGTGGTATGCTGGGTACTACCGACATTTCTCTCAGTATAGACAGCCAAATGAAAATACGTGGTATTCACTGAAAGAAGGTGAGCGGGCCCTTGGGTGCACCCTGCAAGAAGAAAACACTGAGCAGTTTTGTGCCCCTCCAGCTGACCTTTCTTAACCCAGGCCTTATTTCGCTCTTTTATGGTTGCCTCTTAATTCACCATAGTTGATGATGAGGTAAAAAAAAGATGCTTTCTGAGTCTCATTTTATTCTTATACATTTATAACAGTATCTACAGAATGTGAGCTCCTAATTCACATTTTATCCATCACTTATTTTATCTCCACAGATGTACATGCAATTGTTCTTTTAGGACTCTGTTCAACCCACAGATGTCTCCACAGCTGCTCTCAATTCCAAAAGGGATTTTTTTTTTTTCCTTAGAAGCAGTCATGTCAGGTTTTTTGTTGTTTTGTTTTGTGTTTATTTTCTTTGTATTTAAGTCATTGTAAAGATTTTTCCCTCTGTTGGGAGGAGAAAACTATCTTACCTGAATGATGGCCTGAAGAATTGCATCAAGAAAGAGCTAAAGATAAAGCACGGTCTGTATTTTTGTTCATTCTTTGAATCCTGCTAGATGCTTCCCATACTGGAGGCCCAAGAACTATAATCGCCTAAGAGTTGACTCTCCTGCCTCCTATTTCTATGACTGTGTTGGTATGGGGAGACAAGGTAACAACTGTCACAATTCATCCAGGGCAGAAAGAAACAAATCGATTAAATAAATGCCTAGGATACGCAAAATTATCAACTTGAGAATAGCCCTCATGAGGCTTATGGGAAGCAAATGATTCAGACTGCTGCCTATATTATCTACATCCCCTAGGTCTTTGAATTTGCTAATTTTCTTTGGGTAGTGGAGATGACCACATAATTCACTAGAGTGAAACTGGGGTTATGCCCATTATGTTTTTGTCTGCATTACTCTAGAAATCTCTAATTATATAATTATAAGTAATATATAATTATATAATTAAAAATAATTACATTTGTATAGGGGAAGGCCTTTCCTTCAAATATCACCAATGCATTTAGCATCACTGAATATTCAAAACTGTAAGTGACCTTACAGACAGCTAGGGTCATTTCCCCCATTTTATAAATTACACAGTGACAATCAGGACCCTAACATGACTGACAGGAAATATGGAACCAGTCTGATGCTCTGGAAAAACTAGTTGCCCAATATCCTGATAAAGAGATCGCCAGCACCCCATCCATTGGCCCTCACTGGCTTAAGCACATCAAAGTTAAAACTGCTAAAGATCTCTGATGTTAGCCCTTTAAAAGAATGAGGATTTATTATTACCTTCTTTGCTTTTTTTGGTGTGTGCGTATGGTTTCTGTTTGTTTTGGGAGGTGGTCAAAACACTTGTGTAGAGCATGTGCCTGTCCAATGAAATAGTCTACTCGTCTGTGGGAATCAAGGTGATAGTAAAGGTCTCTATAATTCAAAATCATAGGCAAAGGGCATTTTAAAAATATAAAATAAAATTTGTAAGCCAGTGTTTTAAGAGTGGCTGTGTTGAATATTTCATTCTGTTCGGACAAAAGCAAAACAAACCATGCAAATTCCAGCCCCACAAAGAGCTTATGCCTCAGTGTCTAAAGGTGGCATTTATATTTCACGCCAAGGGTCACTATTGAAATACTGAGGATAGGGGGCGCCTGGGTGGCGCAGTCGGTTAAGCGTCCGACTTCAGCCAGGTCAGGATCTCGCGGTCCGTGAGTTCGAGCCCCGCGTCAGGCTCTGGGCTGATGGCTCGGAGCCTGGAGCCTGTTTCCGATTCTGTGTCTCCCTCTCTCTCTGCCCCTCCCCCGTTCATGCTCTGTCTCTCTCTGTCCCAAAAATAAATAAAAAACGTTGAAAAAAAAAAAAAAAAAAGAAATACTGAGGATAGGTTAGAGGTACACTTTTATTATTATAATAATAAATAATAGATACACATTTTTGTAAGTGCAGAAATTCTCAATTTAGACATTCTAGTGTTGTCAGTTATCCATCTATACTGCTGAGAGATCATGCATCAGACGTATCAATGGTTCATTCAGGAACTGTTATTTCTAATATTTCAACTACAAACTTGTCTTTAAACTTAGATCTTGTATAATACAATTTAAAGTATTCGATAATTTAAATAGTGTATGTAGTCTCATCACATACTAAGAAAGTTGTTTATGTTGCTTTTGTTTTTTGTTTGTGGCTGTTGCTGTTAACATACTATCGTTTCATTTGGTTGAGTTTCCTCATCTGAAATGACTTGGTTATAAAGACTTGTGCATTCTGATTAGCAATTTTGTATAGTTGATTTTAAGAGGTAGAGTTCCACAGATGTGAATATATAATCTTATAAATTGATCTTTCCTTAGGATGATATATGTTGCACTGAGAAAAATAAACCAGTACAATGATTTTATACTCCCAATTAGACATCGGAATTATATGGTATCCTTCACAAGGTAGCGTAAAACCATTTTCGATAGCTATTACTCGGCATGCTCTTTCACCAAGATTATTATTGGAGCAGTTTTGTTAGGAAGCATTTGTGTAACATACCATATGCTGTAAACTATTTTTTGATTTAAACTATAAGGGCTGAGTTTTCAAAGAGGAGATTTTGGTGTACATAAACTTACACATGCAATTGCATTTTTCCACAATTACCTAGTCATGCTATAGACTGTCAACCACAGAATTCATTTGCTTCTTTTTTGAAAGATTTGCTTTGCTTGCAAAGATTTAGTTCAGTGACATATTTTTCTTCCTTCCTTTTTTTTCAACAAACAAAAGAAATTTGTGACTGTATTTCCTTACATCACATTTTATAAAGTGCCAGACCTAAAAAGATCCTCCCTTTCACTTTACCCTTGAAAAGGCTCCTATTTCCATAAAATATTCTTCTCTTTAATTGAACGATCAACTTTAGGATGCTTTGCAGAATTACTTAGAAAAATATCATCAATCGTTAGTCTTTATACATGTTATATAAATTATACTTATAGTAGGATGTATATGTAGTGTATAATTTACAGATGCAGAGAGTACAAATAAGAAAATAGCTATAGTAGCAACCATAATATCTTTTCATATTTAAACATGAAGAAAATGAGATAATATATGTACTGATTTTGTGAAGTTGCAATTTTCTGAATTAGGATATCACATTGTTCTTTGCTCTTGTTTGCTATAGGTTCATTAAAAGTTAGACATTCGAGCATTTCCATGCCATTCTTCTTCTTTTTTTTAATGACAAATGCCCCCTCTGCCAACAACAACAACAAAAATGTGTAACTTGGATACCAGGTCCTTTTAATGAAGCTTTTGAGTCTTACAAAATATGATTAATCTGATTAGTGATTCAGCCTCCTTTTATGCTTACATTATCTAACACAAAGAGCCCCCCTACAGGTTAAAGTTTAAATGTGGATTACCAGATAAAGCTAGTCCTGACGAGGTTTCTATGGTGCAAGGAAAAATTGGATTTGCTTTTCACCTCATCTCAGGCTCTGTCATCCTGGTTTTTGCCCTGTTCCCTTGTTCACAGCAAGGATATTAATTTTGTAGTAAAATCTTTAAGCAATTATGCAGATAGCTGTGAAAAAGCAACATACACACACAATAAGAGAAGCTTAACTGAAAAATGGACCCCAGATATTCATTAAAAACAGATGGCTACATTGCCAACAGCATAACTTTGGATGTTTGGGCTAAGCTGGTATTAATCTGCCACAACAGGAAGAGAAGAGGAAATTGCTGGTGTACAAACTGTGTATTGTTTCTACTCTTTGCTTACAAAGGAATACAATGATGATTTATGGCTGTCTTCTTGATAAATGTCCAAAAATGAATTCCTTACTCACAAGCAAAGTAACATTGTAATCCTCCTGGCTATTACTAAATGCTGATGCTCATTTTCAAGACACGAATAAAATATAAAGAATCATATTGATGAAACAGATGAAAGGGTTCCATTTCGAAGTTGATATTAAGTAATTTTGTTTTTAGACCTATTGAAATTGGAAATCTTTTGATCAGTAACATTTCAAATTCAATATAAAGCATAATTTTGCATTTATATAGTAGTTACATTTCTGCCCATTTACTTGGGTTATTTGCTAAGTGAAAATTGTAACATCTTCAGTCTAAACAAAGCTGAAGTGAACAAATTGGGTAAAGTAAGGCAGAAAAATATTTGCCCAACTCTTCCAAGTAAAAGCACAGATGATGAAAAGTGCACTCTATGCAACTGGGGCAATTGTAATAATGGTAAATGCATAAAGTATATGTTTATTCATTTATATAGTTTTCAAAGCAAATTTAGGTAAGAGTGTTAACACCTAAGACTATATATATGTCTTAAGTGGTAGAACAGTTACAATGAATTTCAACCAACTTTTGTTTGGGAGGAGAAATTTATCCAACTAGAGAAACACTTTTGCGACATGAAGGCTCAGATATTCTACAGGCTGAGTTATACTCAGCTGGACCGTCCTGGAGACAGCCAGTGATTGTTGGATCTAAGGACTAGTTGAAACATCTTGGCATTATTTTACTGCTTCGTCTACATGTGAAGGCTGAACTGGGTTGAAAATGGTGGTCGTTACAACTGAAGAGTTTGGGTTTTCCCCCATTGAGTGCTAACTGTTATTCCTTTTTATGTACATAATACATATTTCTTATAGAAAAAATTAAACAGTTTTGCTAAAGAGAAGAAAGTTCAGATCATCCATAATCCTACTTCCTTGAAATGACCAATATATGTTTCTATATACATAGATGTGTATTTTTAAAGAGTTAGGATCTTACAGGGTATTTTGAAACCTGCTTCTATTCTCCTAATAATCTATCTATCAACTGTCAATTATATACAGTTCAATATTCTACAACCTTATTTTACTGAATCCATAGCATTCCATTGTATGGATAATCCAAAATTCATTTTACCAACTCCCTATTGGTAATAAAGAGTTTAAAAATTTTGGTATGATTAAAAATACCTCAAAGTTTATTTACTTAACTAAAATTTGTATACAATGTGTGTTACCAACGAGTTAATCTTCTGGCATTGTACGTCTTTCACATGTAAATAAAAACTTGCTTGGGCAAAAGTATATTCATGGAAAGAAGCAAATTCAACAGGCCCTTTTGATTAATTCATTTTATTTTTCTTAAAGTGCATTTACAGTCTGGGTAAAATATCTTGTTGCTAATGGAAGCAATCACATTGTGTTAATAACCCTAAACTATCTTTTGAATCTAATCTAATTTCCATCAACTCTGCCTCGTTTTTCAATCCTCTGTGTTTCAAACATGCAGATAGTTTGCTATTCCTCCGGTAAAAACCAGCAGACTTTTAAAAATGCAGTTCCTTTTAATAGCCCTGGAACTGCACTCAAGTTGCTCTACTAACAGCTTCAGCTAGCCTGCGAACCCTTCCTTCATTTAACTCAACCTCACACAGTAATTTGCTGCACCTGGATATACCCCAATATGCTGGTCTCTCTTTGGCGCTCTTTTGGTTGAGAAGATTTGTCCTCGTGTCTGTCTTTCTCAATGGACTGTGAGCAACTTCAGGGCGGGGTTATGTCATGTTCACCTTTGCATTTCCCGTACTTAACTGAAGTCGCTGACATCTACTCGACATTCTAGAGATGGTCATTAAAATAAATAATGGCCTGAGGCCATCATGACAAGACAAAGAAAAAAAACAACGCAAAACAGGGGTAGACTACCTTTAGTAAGTCCTGAACAGGGCTGCCCAAGGCAGGGTAGAGAAGACAGAATGGCACATGCTTTATTTCTCCTTTCTCCACTGTGAATGGATCAAAACTAGGTCTAAACTCATCCCCCAGAGAAAACAATGTTGGGCCTAATTATGAGGGGGCATGAGGAGTGGGGTTAGATTTTGAAGCAACTGCAAGTAGTTGAATGTGGGCCTGACATTCTCTGTGACTGCTGCCTCTCTCTCATCTTTGAGTAAGAGTGTGAGGGCATGACATGATTTATTATTACCTTAAGACAAATAATCCCAGGTATAGAAGAATCTAATTCATATATCAGTGCTCACTTGTAACAGTTGGATATACAATGTGTGTGAAACACTGCTTTAGCTACTTGTAATCATGGCTATGATCGATGGCTCTCAAAACTTTTTGCCCCACCTGCCTTGTGAGACAGTTTCGAAGAGAAACTTGGGAAGTCAGAGAAAGGGAAGTTTGACTCACCCTAAAATAGAACTGGAACAGTCCAAATGAAACAAGATTCCTCAAAAAGAAAGGAACTTCTCATTACTGGAGGGTACCAGAAAGCGACCCACTGGGGTAGTGGAAAGATGCAGAGGGCTGTCTCATCATGACAAAATTACACTGTATCATTTCCAAACCCCTTCCAAATCTAGAGTCTGGGAACACATACAACTCTTTATTTGTGCACAAGAAGCCTCCACCTAGAAGAATAATCCTATTTACAAATACTTTTCATGTCTTTTATTGTTTTTCTTTTTTTTTTTTTAAATTTTTTTTTCAATGTTTTTTATTTATTTTTTGGGGGACAGAGAGAGACAGAGCATGAACGGGGGAGGGGCAGAGAGAGAGGGAGACACAGAATCGGAAACAGGCTCCAGGCTCCGAGCCATCAGCCCAGAGCCTGACGCGGGGCTCGAACTCACGGACCGCGAGATCCTGACCTGGCTGAAGTCGGACGCTTAACCGACTGCGCCACCCAGGCGCCCCTTTTATTGTTTTTCTTTCCAATTGAGAAATTAACCAGATCCATACATAATGTTGCATTGAAAGAACAGTCTAGATTAAATTTGGGAATAGAAATTATATACTTAGAACTACATATAAGCTTAAAGAGCAAACTCTTGACTGGATATTAAAACTTTTCCTTAAATCTTTTTCTCATATCAGGATCATTTTTCTGCATTGCTATCTGTGATGACAAGTGCGATTAAATATTCTAGCAGTGGGAGTCAACTGGCACATGTATCAAAAAACAATTTCTGTGGTTTGAAAATAATATTAAAAATCTTTTATTTCACTGATACCAAATGTTTCCTTGAGGTTAACATCTTGTGACAGGAAATGAACAGAGCATTAAAAAAATATGCAGCTAGATATCATATGAAAATTTAGTGTATTTTTCCATGAGGAAATTTCCTCATGCAGATACTTATTTTAAACTTCTCAATAAATAAAAAGTGTTACATAGAGTTAAATAAGAATACCTGTAAATAAGGGATAGAGAACAAATGATGGTTGAAACACTATTTTTAACCGAAATTATAGCTACTTGTGGGTGTTTTTAAATTTTGATAATTCGAGTTTTGAATATGACCAAAATATCTACATTTAAGGAAGTAATGAGCTACTTAACATATTTTGTATATGGCCAGAAAATTTGCTTTGATGATTAGGGCCCTTCCCAAATACGGAAGAGGCCACAATCCTAAATGGCAGATCAGCAAAACGTCTGTTCCATCGAAAGCCATTAGCAACACTCCAAATTCCACTTAACTACGCCAAACACATTTGCACATCCCCAGCAAGTCATTCCTATCATTTAGACAAAGCCAACAAAAGTATATTTTGTACTGATGATAGTAAAGTGTTCAGATTTGCCATAGAAAGAAGCTCCAAAATTTCTACCTTCATATTATTCCTTTATTTATGTAGTTACTTGGTGAGTCAGTTAATGAGAAGGTTAGTTAAACCATGTTGCAAATAAGATTTGATAATGTTCATATGAAGAAATAACTGGAACTTGAAAGTACTTAGTTCCTGATAGCTTATTTTTCCTCCTTTTTAAAAAGTCAAAATGAATAATACCACCAAATGAATGCAAATATAGGTGTTTAGAAATGAATATGAAAAGTTGAGAAGCATTATTTAAATGTTATTCTATTTACTTCATCATTATAGTTATAACTCAGCCTAAAATAATTTTTTAAAACTATAAAGGAAATACATGTGACTGTAACAATACACCCCAGTATTCTCGAAAAAATAATTTCATGTGATCATGCCCAACCTGATCACAATCAGAGAAGCTATCGGTTAGATTTTCCAAGAGTCACTGGTCAGAATCCACATGGTGTCACCTCTGAATATTGGCATAAACCATCCGGTGTGGTGGGTTAAGAAAAACTGAGAAACTATCACTTTTGTTGTGGCCAAGGGTGCTGTCCTGGCCAGGCTGTCACAATTCCATAAGACAGACCTAGAGCTCTGTGCTATTCACAGCCTCCACTCAATTCCTAACTGGGGACTTAATTTCTTCTCTATCCAGCCCAGAGAAAAACTACATGCAGTGGAAGAGAAAAGATACTTTATTTTCAAGTTTGTAAAGAAGTTGTCTTTAACACTTTTCAAGAGTGACTAAACCAAATTTACTCCAAAGATACTGGAGGAAAAGTAATGAAATTACAAAGTGCAGCAAGCCCAGAGTGTTATTGGTAATGTTGGATTCAGCCAGTGAATTTTTCATGGTTTCTAATATGAGTTCTTGTGCTAAAAATCAAAAATACCTTAGGAGCCAGTCCCCTAGTTTAAAATAGGTAAATCTGGATGGATGTACTTTGAGAAGGTGCAAGGGTGGACAAGGGTGAAGTGGAGAGTTGAGATCTCATCAAAAGGAAGAACGGCCATTTAGCCATCACTCAACTCCAGTAAAGCCACCTCACCCTTGCAATCCACTTTTTTTGAGAGAGCCTAGAAATCTGGATTTTAATGCAAAATCTAAGTTTGGGATGTCGTGAACCAACTTGATAATACAAAAAAATTCTTTGTAGGACCAACAAAATGTCCCCGCACATTGCATTTGGTTCATAAATATGTCCTCCTGCTGGGATTTCTGAGAAAACCAAGACTGGGCTTCAAAATATCAGATTCTGTGCCTACTATTGTTTCCTGCTATTACTGGTACCACATGGTGATTGGCTGTATGAAATAATTAAACTTAGTTGGCAAAGCACCTTTGATTTGGAACTAGAATACTCTGAGGCTTGCCAAGACAGACTACAGTAATGCTCGATTATATTTCATGAAGGCATTTGATTAAACATGCAGATGGAACAATCAATATCTAAAAAGCTTACTTTTATCTTTCTACTTCTTCTGTTACAGGATGGACTTTGTTAGTTTAAGTAGTCTATTTAGGAATTTGTGAACAAAGCCTTTAATTTTATTTAGTCACAAAAACATGGGAGGGGCTAAATTATTAGTATTATTTTAGTGTCTGAGGAAAGAGAACATTAACAGACATAATTACAATAAAAACAAATTAGCATTTGTTTATTGAGCACGATGATGGCCAAGTTTTAAGTACTTAATATACAATATTTTATTTAATACCTACAATTACTTAAGAGGTAGGTCCTATCACTAACTGCATTTTTTAGATGAGGTTATTGATCATCAGAAAATATGAGGCCAATTGTTCAAGGTCACACAGCTAGTGAACAGAACTTAAACCACAGCACACTGATCCCAGAATTTGGGCTGTTAAGGGGCATGTTCTACTGCTGCTATTACTACTACTTAGCTTGAGCCCCTCAATAAACCAGATGCCCTCTCATCACCCTGATGGCCCTGCAAAAAAATATGTTTTCATTCTTATTTATAGATGAGGAACCTGATGCTCCAGAAGGGTAAGTAACATGTTCTCAATTGAAAAGTGAAAAGATCGGACATGATCTCAGATCTGATGCCCAAGGCCAGGCATATTTTAGCACATCACAGTGTTAGGATAATGTAACCTAAACCACTTCTGTTTCAGTGAAAGTTAATGTTCTTTGAGTTCACATTCAATGTCAGTACAGCTGTATTGGTTCAGTAAACCAATGGAACCTAAACCACTTCTGTTTCAGTGAAAGTTAATGTTCTTTGAGTTCATATTCAGTGTCAATACAGGACTATCAGACAAAATATTACTAATGAATTAAACTTTTAAAAGTTCATAAAAACTCTTTAAGATTTTCATGTAATTTCTTAAAAAAAGATTTTCACTTAATTTCAACCTTTTTTGTTTAATTTCCATTTTTATTCTTTATATGCAATATGTTTTATTCATCTCAAAACATACATCTATAACGATACAAAAACCTTTAAGCCGTATGTTTTTTGTCCTACTTGATAACTAGATTCCATTTCCAAATATGAATAAGGTTCTATGGAAAAGGTAGTGATTTGAGGTCAGATGTGAAGGAAAAAGACCTTTCTACTGCCTTTCCATGATGCTGATATCTCATTTTTGTGTGATTCTGATCTTTCTAAGCTATAGTTTCTTATAAACATTTTGTTTAATAATTAACGTTACTGTATTACTGCTTAGACTATTGAAATACAACAGTGAAATTATAATTATTGCTTGTAATTTCTCTTTTATACACAGATCTTATTTTGAGGAAGAATGTTACCTTTTTCTAGATCATATATGTTCAAATCACATAAATTGGCATATTTTAAAGTATTTAGTAGATGAAGTTCAACTACAATTGACATAAAATAGTAGAGATATCAATGATTTTAGACAACACTTAAAAGATAATAACATTGCCTTTCTATTTTATTAATTGACTTCTGGTCAGTTTCAGCAGAATTACTTTTAAGCATGGCTACAAGGTCTCAATCTGAATAACCATTTTACATGAAGTTAGTGAATTTAAATACGCCATGTTTTCACTAGAGACATCTCAACATACATGCCTGGAAAGATTTACAATTAAAATCACACCAGTAGCATCCTGCAATTTTTCATACCAAAAAGCTAAGGACACAGGGCTGTGGGAAAATTTGACAAACCAAACTCTAAGGCTCACAACTTAAAAGCTTAACTTTTCTTTCCCCCACCCCATAATGTTGACCTTGGTCTGGTCTGTTCCTCTCTGATTGTTTGACTTGCATTCCCCTTCATGGATGATGGTTTCTTATTAAATTATTTATGGATGTGGCTGACACTGGTTGAATAGATTCATTAAATTTCACAAGTTGTTGAAGGCTAGTTCGCTGGAAAAAAAAAACCCTCTTTAGACTCTTTAAAGGACAAAAAGCGTCATTTTTTTTGAGCTCTTTTAAAGCATTTAATAAAGCATGAAAAGATATGACATCAATCCTACTAAAACACAAGGGAAAATGAATGATGTTACTGTAAATCTTTACATCAATCACACCCAGTACTTTGGAAAACAATATAGTTTTGTTTGCATTTCAGAAGTGACAAACAACTCTTGTGACTGGCTTAACATAGTCACTTTCTATTAGTCAAGACCAGAAGCAAGTCAGAATTAAAATGTGGCCCTGGGTTGCTAGGCAGCGGAGTTGTCTTGACATGGTGGTTAGTTTCCTTTTCACTGAATGACAACAGTGAAATGAAAGAAGTTTTGAAAAACTTGATAATGGTTTTCAAAGGAGGAGGATAATTGGTGGTGCTCGCTTGTGCAGCACTGTGTGGAAACTTTCAGGCGGCCGTGAGACAGGACTGTCACTAAAAATTTAAACTCTTGTACACAAACTTGACCTAGAGTCTTCTCCAGGTTTTGGCGGTTCATTTTCAGAACACCCCTCTGAGACCAAGGGGTGTAGGATGAAAGCGTTAAGACAGATGGGTAAAGCCCCAAAGGAAGAAAGGAATCAATAGTTGTGATTTAATCCATTGGTGAAAGGGAGGAATTAAGTAAAATCTTAAAAATGAGGAATGTGTAAAAGACCTTTAGCTAGCACCTATAAAAAAATGTTTTAATTGAATGGGTGAGTTGCAGACATTCAAATCAAGTGCAGGAAATAGAGAAAGGTAAAAGAGAAAAAAAAAAAAACTCTCTGATTTTCCATGTCAGGGATGAAACAATCATCCTGATGTTATATAGATTTTTAATATACTCTAGTTTAATTCAGAAAAAAATATCCCTAACATGATAACTCCCAAAGCATCTGAAAATAATTACAGCTTAAGCTTTTGTTGTCTGTGGTAATAACCGAACAGAGCATATATTTAACAAAATACAAACAAAAGACCCCAAGCAAACAAAAAAACACAGAAGATACACGTTGCTCACTATTTCATCCAAAACTACCTACTGCAAGAACATTTTGTTTAACCATTTAATTTACCCAGAATTTTAAAAACTGAGCAAAATGGACTCATATTGAAAGAAGGGACCAATTAGTGTTGGATTAACATTCATGGTTATTTACAGTTGTTTTTGTACTTGTTCTTGTGCTCTGACTTCCTAAAATTTCACAACCCAAAGATTTAGAAAAATGGGGTTGTTTAGACGCAAAGTGCAATGAAGTGGCTGTGACCATTGTGTAGACACCACCTCTCTCATTATACCCTCTCAATCAACACTCAGTACACAGGAAACCGCAATAAAGCCCATCTGCCACGGTTAATCTGCAGGCAAACCCACACCCATGTCTATGCCCGTTACTCTCCAGCCTTATTATTCTCAGATCCAAAGCTTCATAAGGGATCAGCCAAAGTCCATTAAAGTAAATAATAGCTAGAAATGACAGGCTTAGCAAGGATTGGGAGGAAGTTGAAGACCAATCTGAGCTCTGAGCTCTGATTAATAGAGAAAAGCATTAGGAGAAAAGGGGAGAAAAATGACCTCAGCCTGCTCCAAAGAATTCCTGAACCTTCGTTGTTAGGGCAAGTGCTACCATCTGAGACGTTAGTGATCCTTGAATTTCCTTCACTTTGATGCAGCTCAAATGGGAAAATTTTGAAGGTTCAGCAAGGCCCCAGACCTCAGCTGGAAAGCTGTCTGGAGTCAACCCTGTCAAAATTCTCTTGTGTAAGAGAAAGCCTTTATTAGCTACATTGCAACAACGACAATAACAACACCCACAAACGCCCTACACAGTCTCATAAGGAGGGGCCTCTGCTAGATAGAGATTGCAGATGCATTTATTATTTCCTTGCACATAGTCATTTTTAAAACATCTCCAAACAGATGTAGTAAAATAAAACAATAGTGATTCTTCAAATGAATGCCTTTCAGGAACTAGCTGAACTTAGTCTGCTGGTAGGAAAGGGGGTGTGTGTGTGTTTGTGTGTGTGCGCACGTGTGTGTAGGGGGTAGTATTCAAATATTTATTCAGTTTCATCTTGAAATATGATATTTATATTTTCATTGTACAACACAAAGAATCCTTCTCAAGTAGCTCAAGATTTGTTGAGTCAAGACAGAATTAAAGTGCTTCCGTTATTTCAACTGTGTGTTTCATATAAATTGACCGGGAAAAAAATCCCAAATTAGTTGTAAAAAGGTTTTTCTCTTTCCACCATCTAAAAATTATTTTTACAGCCTCTGTTTGATACATTTCCTAATGGGAGAATCCCAGGCAGTGATATCCCCCACCTTTCCCCACATAAGTGTATTTGGTCTTCAAATGAGACATTTTTTGAATTTTGGAACAGCCCTTAACAGGTTTTTTGAAGAAATCTATACCTGGTACGCCTATTTGTGATTAGGAAAAACTCATTTCAAGTCTGCTTTCTTATTAAAAAAATGTGTTTCCTTGTACAAAATATCATGTTCTTTATGAAAGGTGAATTGAAATAAGAATACTAGAGAGAGCTCAAACACTGTGAAGGCTCTTTACATTTAGAGATGAAAAATAACAAAGCAGCTCCTGCTTGTCAGAAATTCCAGTCTGAGGGGGCGAAAGCATTTGGCAGAGGCAGGCAGGTATTGGGAAAGCCCTAGTGATTTCTCAGGAAGATAGTAATGGTCCAGATGAGGACTTGATGTCAGGAGTCTCACCTTCGAATGTATTCCTTGTTCAAGTTGATATTGTAGCATGCCATTTTCATAAATAAAATGAAGAGGCAATGTAAAGAACCATGGCGAAAATGATGGTTCTTCACAGATATTGCTGATAACTTGGCTAATGCACTGTTGATGTGCACGTGGTACAATTTTCATATTTTAATCTCAAGTAGAACAAGAAATGACAATTATGAAAAGACAAAATAGATACCACCAACAGCTGTAATTGCTATCTAGGCTGCTCAAAGATGGGCAAAAGACACAGTAAATCAATATTAAGTTCTCTAAAAATGCAGGTATCACAACAAGGACATCATATAACATCATTATAAGCAAATTCTAATACAATTTGGACAGTTGTAAAGAATCTAGGATGAATACAGGGAATGTGAGGCTAACTTGTCCTTTGCAGCTTTAGCTGGTATCTTACAGGGGGAAAAAATCCCTGGGAATCATGGTTATGTATTTAGTTAAGTGTGCAAACTGTGCTGGCTTTAGTAAATGGGTGTGATCTTCATTTTCACAATTTAAAATGTTAAGATCATCAAGGGTTAAATGGTTCTGCCACGTGCAATTATAACATGTTGAAATTCAGTAGTTCTAATACACCAGGATTTGGGGAGGTGCTTTTCTGTATACTACTACTACGTCCTAGGAAATACTATGTGATTTTAAAGAATACCTAATTAAACTGGTGGATTGAGAAACCAGCTAAACTTCAGAGAAAAAACTGTTAAATATTAAAAGCACAGTATAAATATAATTAAAAGGATGAACATTGAAACTGTTCAATGCAAACCTTACCAATGAGAAATTAAATGAAGAGAAAAATAGGAAAGAAACAAACAAAAATTTCAAGGAAAAGAGAGAACAAAAGTGACAAATATGTACAAATAGTTTGAATGTAAAATTAAAATTAAACACTTGCTTTTAATATTGTAGTTGTAGAGTGTAATGATTTAAATGACCTACAAAAAGTAGGTCTGATTTCATGCACATATTTCTGTGGATATTAAATTCCTTTATGGGAAATGGAAGAACACATAGCACAAAAAAGAAAAACAGTTTTTACAAATTCTTATCATCTTTTGCATCCGATCATAAATTATTTTATGTATTTATAAAAATTGGAGTATTTCATGTTTCCTCTGAACATTTAAAATTTTTAAGTGAAGTAAAATGTTTAGAATCTATTCCTTCATCTCCCTCTTTTCATAACCGAACACTGTTTTGAATTCACAGCCTCTTCCACAACAGCACAGATATGCAATATAAAAGAAATTATTTTCACCATAACTTTCTACTTTGTATGGAGATGCTATAAATATGAAACTAAATTCGAATGATGTTGAGAATTTTTGATACCAGAAAAGAAATAATGTATTAATCAAAAGACTATCAGTTAGAATCAATTTGTTTTTGTGTGTGTGAAAATAATTAAAAAAACAAAAATAAACAAAAACACGCCAATTGTTTACTACATGGATTTGAACTTCCACAAGACTTCATTTTCCTTGAACATTGCCCTCATGCTATCATTAGATGGCAGACATCTTAAATTACTTTGCTATTTATATAAACAATTAAATGTCCATATAATAAAGTTTATGCACATGTGGAATACGTTTATAAGTAGTTATATGCATGTCATTATGTATATTGTAGCATAAACTGACCCATATACATTCTCACATAACATGCATAAGTGAGCAAGTGGATTGATTTTATGGCCTTGAAACGCATCTTTTTTAGTCAACCAAACACACTTGAAATATTAATTTCATTCATGGAAAATCAAAAAGTTTTAATAATACATCGTCTCTGTAAATAAGTGAGATTATATCTGCTAATGCTTTCCATTAGCCTGTGTAGTAGAACTGACTTGTAATGAATTGAGATATGAAAAAATTTATCTTTGGGTGTATCGTGTTGCCACTGCCACTTAAAGCAGCACTCTTTTCTGTTCTTGATGTCAGAGCAAAGTATTGAAAATGAAAAATACTATTCTTATCCTATTCCTGAATACTCAAAAAAAGGGCCATTACTTACTTTCCACAATAATAATGATCTTCAAGGAATGGATATATTGCTAAAAAGTAAAGGCCATTGTGCTAACCACAAGGTGTCTCCAATCTTTAAATTCTCTAGATTCTCTCCTTTTCCTGTCCCATATTTCAATACAAAGTGAATCTATATGATTGCATTGTCACACTTGGACATTTTAAAAACACTCATTCAGATGTCAGTTGTATACTTTAGAGAAGACTGTATCAAGCTTAAATATATATGTAAAAATATACATAATATTACATATAAATTATAGTTATATATTATAGAACTATGTATATCACATGATGCTTACAATATAGTACGTATTAAATACGAATTTACCAATCATTTTATGAATTTATGTTTGGAACCTAGTCTCTAAAAATTAATAGTGGTAGAATCCAAAAAAAAAAAAAAAGTTTAACATCAAACTTCATTTTAGTTTATCTGTCCTCAGGATTTAATTTTGAATAATCCCATCAGTCAGCTACAACCTGCAACTCCAAGGGAGTAAAAATTTCACAGTGGACTACACACATCTGCAAATAGCCACCATTGCAACGAATTCTGGGTTTTTCCAAACCAAAGCTAGTGGTGAAGAGCAAGGACTAAAGCTCATCTCATTATGAAGTATGAATATATGACTAAGAATAAATCTTGTTTAAAAGAATTCCAACTACAGAAAGTCTTTCTAATTCAAGGCCATGTATGGCTTATCTCCCTCTGTACACAGAGCGGGAATGGGGTGTGTGTGTGTGTGTGTGTGTGTGTGTGTGTGTGTGTGTGTTTAATGGGATGCTGTTTATCCCACTATATCTTACCACTCTGTCTCTTTGGATAACAATCACAGGCCCCAGATGCTAAGGGTAAGTGATATTTTCCCACAAGCGGCTTCTGGCTCCTTGGCAGACGTGCGAGGCAGTTGCGTTGGCAGTCGCCGTGCTGCCGCTGGCTCTCTCGTGTGGCTTTGCTGTTGAAGGGATGCTTGGCCTGCCCTGTCCTCCTGGATACCATTTCCCTCTAACAGCCCTTGGGTTTTGTGAAGCTTTATTCTGTGCAAATCCCTTGTGCAATCTCTGGATGAACCCTCCAGAGGCAAAACAGGGGCTTTCTTTATAGTTGGGTCTGATAATTAGCTGAACTGCTATTTCAGGTACTCAGGAAAACCCACACCCAAACCCAAACTTTTCCCGTCTTTGCGGGTATTTTTGTTTTCATTTTTATTCTTGTTTTAACTCTGAGCACATCGTATCCCAACTTACTTGACAGGGGGTGGCTAAATGATTTTGTGTAAATGTTGTGCTTTGTGATTTTTATGTCGTAATTTACGTGATTTTTTTAAACGTCCTTTGTTTCCCAATATCCATCATCATAAATAATTTTCGAAGATTCTTTTTCGCATATCATAAATAACATTATAAGATAAGTCTTGCAAGAAATGCAAAGAAGGAATTTTGCGAATTTACCAAGTGCGATCGGTTGATGAGCTATTTAATGAAATAAAGTAGCACGCTTCTGATATTGATACAGAAGTAATACTTCATTCCCTGCATGCTTGTAATCTGGATGACATTTTGAAGCATGTGCTCAAGTTGTACAAACAAAGGCACACAGCAGAGCCAAAGATGGTTTCAAAGACACCAATATAACTGTCTGCCGCATAATTTGTGAGACATTTGCACGTTTCCTCACAGTGATATCACAAAAGTAGTCATAAATGTGTATCATGGATTAAATGATTCGCTGGTTTACCATATGGTTGGCCACAATCCCCAAAGAAAAACAATATTTGGGGGGACTGATAGCCATATTTTTTTTGTAATCTGAGATATCAATAAAGATCCCAAGTTTTCTGAAAGAAATATCAGGCACACTTTGCATGGAAATGCTCACTCCAATTAATCCTGGGTTGAAATTCATTTCTTTCTATTCTGCCATTTTTATCTCAAGTGACTGCAAAACTCTAGAATTATTGATACTATGTTTTACAGTTTAACAAGTAAATTGCTACCCAGTCAAAAAAAAAAAAAAAAAGAAGTCTGTACAGGTGTTACATGGGTCTTCAGGAAATTATCTAAAGCCGTTTTGTTTTGTTTTTAAGAAAGTCTCCATGTGCTATATGGAGAACTGGAAATTCTCTGATGTGCTGTGTGATAATATTATACATTAAGAATAGATATAATTTAGAGAGGAGCATCAATGAAGCCTCACAGAGAAATGAAGACCTCTCCTTAATAGCTATGGATCTGTTTTGCCAAAATTCGTTTTTAATGTTGAATCCTCTCTGATGCAGAGTATGCATCTATTGTATGCAATGTTCTGCAAACAATGTGCTTGTAGCTCAGTTGAAAAATTATCACATTCCAACGTGATTCCAATGTTTTTTCTCTGATTTGTGATAAATCCATATTCTGGAAGAGCATTTCTAGTTAAATTAGCATAAAACCCCAAAGACTGTTGATGATTGGGTTGCTATGAAATATATGATCTGATCTTCTTTTTGTTCATGGGTCAATTTTGTTCTTTCTTAAATGAAAAAATTTAATAATCATTTACAGGAACTTTAGAGAAATGTTAAATATATCTGTTAAGCATTTCGACCATCCATCTTTTCGTTCTGCTAAATAGTCCAGAAAGACTACTGCTAAATTTTGGTTTCTTATTTTCTGTGTTACATGCGAACCCAAAAGACTGTAATTATGTATCTATGCACTATTCGGCATTAATTTAGACTATATTCCTCTGCTAGTAACTTTTTTCATTTTCATAATTAGATATTTGCATTACACTATTTGGCCCTTTCCTCTCACTTATAGGGCTTTGGGAATGTATAGTTCTCTGTTTAAAAGACTTGAAAAAATAATTGTAAATAAGGTAGATTTATACCAGTGCAGTCCCTGATAGCATTCTCCAAAACAATAAGCAAAAAAGAAAACTAAAACTATTTTTGGTTCTCATTCTACCAGAAGGTGTCACTATTGGGACTACAAGGTAGTGATCCCAAGACATCTAACAAAATTTACTTGAAAGAAGATCATGCATTACCTGTATAATCCAGAAGGTAATTTGCTGACATGCTAACCAAAGTACCCTATGAAAAATTGTTTGCCTAAAATTTTATTCAAATAAACGTGAAATTATTTCAAGTATGAAATGACCCTACAGAAAGTATGCTGGGAGAAATCCTAAAGTTAAAGATATCAGTCATTGCAACAAAAAATAAAACATTGGATTTTTGAAGGGCAATTTGAATAGTATGTTGGTATCATCATATTTCAAATAATCTTAAATATAATAATATAAATGTTGGGAAACAACAAAGAGTTAGGATTTTGTCTTTTGAAAACTTTCAAAGTTAATTGACACTTGTAGAGTCAGGTCATTTTTTCAAAGAGAAGAAAACCTGAGCTTCCCCATAAAGAAACAGATCGTATATATTCTTATCCTAGAAAATATTAAATAACTTTAAACCTCTGGTGGAAAATCTTCTCTCTTTCTCCCCCCCAAAGTTTTTTTCTTCTATAAAGAGCAGTGAGTCAATTCTTGGCTTAATTTGATGAAAATGTGCTACAACGATATTTTCATGTTTAATATCACTTGAGGAGACTATATTTGGCTCATATTTCTTCACTATAACTGAGAAATCTTGGCAGCAAACTTCTATTTTGCAATTGAGCAAAAAAAATTTTTTTGGAGACTTTAGTTTTATCTGAAGATTTACTTCAGTTCTTTGCGCATTGAGAGAAATATAATGAATTGAGAGAAATATAATGAGTATGTGTGTCAGCAATGTGCCCCATCCACCAACCCTCCCACACAGACAACAGCAAGTAATATAAATTTCCTTTAGAATGGTTTTAAATCTCACACTTGAATGAGAGTCTTATGTACAAAGTAAAAGAGAGAGAGAGAGAGAGAGAGAGAGAGAGAGAAAGTGAGAGAGAGATTACCTGTTATATCCTTGTGGAACAATCTTAAAATATCTCAAAGTGCCCGAGCAGCTCATTCATCAGAGCTTTCTGGTCCTTTTATTACCTGAAAAAAAAGCAGTTAGACATGACAACTTCAAAAGTGTGAATGCCATTATTCAATGTTTTGTATGGTACGCTCATCAGTTGTCCATCTTGTGTGCAACTTCCCAGCAAAAGCTAGAAGTCATTCTCTTGCGTGCTTTTCTAAGACCTTCTACCCGGACAACTGCACAGAAAGAGTCTCGCCAGTAGAGGCCTCTCTAGATTTGCCTTCTGACTCAGAACTCAGAATGAGCCTCGAATCCGCTGCCGTTAACACAACTCCTTGAAAAGATTCTTGTTGCATAGGGAAAAAGATCACTCTTTAATGCCCTTTTAAGTTCCACGATGTTGATTAATGTTGCCCTTTACATTAATGATGTTTCAAGTAAAAGAAAACAAATTTAAAATGGATCAATTCTATTGAGGATGCATTAATTAGACAGAGACTCTGCCATATGCTGCGGCTGGAGGGTCTGCTGGCCTTTCCCTTGTAGTTACCTGTGTAAAATCCACCCTATCCTCTACATGAATGCCCAAGCTGAATAGCTATTTGAATGAAGGCTTTAGTTTGATTCGCCATACAAGGGGTACTGTGTCACTGTGTTTTCTTTCTAGGAGTCACTAAGTGATTTCTATATCTGTTGTCATGGTGATATAGCAAAGCAGGGGAAAATGGGGGCAACTTCAGGCTTTCTCCTCACCCTCTGCACTAAGATGTTGTTAGCAAGCCTATAAAACATTGGGCTTTCTCTAGCCCTTCTTTTTGTTCTCTGATTGTCAATAAAACTCATTTTAAGGGTAACAAGGACATCTAAATGTCATCTGTCACAGTGTTAGAGAGATTAAGTTTGTTTAGGGACTTGTGCTGGACAAAGGCCACTATTTGTTCCGCAGATACAAAGCAGTGTTGGCTATCACCACTCTTGATTTAGAAGGAGGCCCAGAGACCATCGAGGAAATATCATCTCAGTTGCAGGTGACGGAGAGGCCTTCTTGACGTGACAGCATTAAAATGACAGAAAAATAATTATGGTTTTGAATGAGAATCTGCAGCTCTATTTCCCACACCCCTTTGTACACACCCCAAGCATAATGTCTCCTCTTAGACCTGAGGTAAGAAAACAGCTGTTGAGGGCCACAGGCCTATTTAAAAATATGGCATACACACCTGGTGGCCCTTGAATGAATGATAAAAGAAGGGAGAAAGGTTTTGCACGGAGAGTCCAACAGTAATATGTTCTGCATTAATTCAGCATTTGCCCAATAATGAGGCTAAATGGAATGTACAGATTAATGAAGACATTGGTGTTATTAAAATCAAATCCTGTGGTTCATATGCTTTTCTTAATAATGAACATTGTGGCTATTGGAGAGGAAGAACAGGATTTTTTTTTCTATTAATTTGGCACACATCCCAGATCTCATTCAACCAGAACCTATCCCCCCGCAAAATGTGTCCATGGCCTTTATGAGCCTTAGTCTTTCAATTTTATATCTGTGTTAATTTGAGGGAAAAAATATTTCCCCTTTATAAAGAGATTTTTAAAAGTGAACACAGAACCTAAGTAATAATTAAGCATTTTTAAAACTAGGATGCTTCTTTCAATATAAAAGGTGATTGGGAAGTATATAAAATAACACACACATGATGGGGTGCTAACATCACATCTGCCTGCACTATGGAAATTGGCGCAGCTTTCAGAGTCTGGTCACATGAATTCATCTCAAATACTATTTTATAGGACATATTCATGGTAGAGAGGGCCACTATATTAAAGCTCAGATGTACCGTTATGAATGCTGGACAATGGGAGACTCTTTATTTGCAATTTATTGGGTCTTGACAATTTGGGTATTTATGAAATATGAATGAAAGCAGAACACCACGACCCTTTTTCTAATATCCCTGGGAACAGAACCCCATATATGACACACGTGTGTATGCACAAGCACAACACTTGGACTGGAGCTCACATTTGAATGGGTGATGATAAACTCCCTCTTGGCTCTGTGGACGAAGGGAGTGTGTGTGTTTGTACGTGCAAACTTTGAGTTTCCTTAATTCATGCTCTGTGGAGAAGGGAGTGTGTGTGTGTGTGTGTGTGTGTGTGTGCGTGCAAATTTTGAGTTTCCTTAATTCATGCTCTCTCAAATCAATTTGAAAATGTGATTTTAATCATGCTGGAAAGAGGTACATAGTGATAAATTCTATCCACTCAACAATCGGGCAGATTCCATTTTCGTTGTATATTTGGCAATGTATGATGAAGAAGTGAAACTTATAAAGGCCAACATAGAGAACAAGACTAGACCTTGTTAAAAAAACAAAACAAAAACACTCAAGCTGCACAATCACACATTTGTAGATATGTCCGTAATATTAAACACATGCAACTACTAAAAAGAGCTACAGCAGGATTCCCTTTTTTAAAAATTCCTGGAGCAAATTACCACCAAGCTCGGTGTGATTTTTTTTAAGATAGAAAGATTTATTCTAGATAAACCAAAGAAAGCAAACACAGTGCTGAGATGCTGTTACATCAATATTACGGGCCTAGATGACTTTTGTTTAGTATCTTAATAGCTCAGTCATTTGTTATTCATTCAGCTACACAAGAGACACCAGGGTGTTATGAAGGACAATACTCTCGGGGCATTTTGAGTTCAATGTGTGTTTCTCTACTTATGCAGAACATGTGTTGGCATCAGCGATGGTTACAACAGGGGAATCACAATATACAGTGAAGTTTTACCACGTTGTTCTGAGATAATTTTCTGTTTCTTAAAACAATCTTTGGGACAGCTGAAGCATAGTTCTGGTGCTCTGTGATAGAACATACTGGATATATGCTTCCTTTCTATTTTTTAACCTCCTACTTGTTATATTATCTCAGATAAAGAGTTAAAGAGTTATCCAAAAGAATAAAAAATAAATCCCTAACAAAAAGTATGTTGAGCTTCAAAACAAGCCAACAGGAAGGAATATATGTCACTTATACCTGAAGCTATAAACAAGGTGACTGAGAAAATAGATTGAAGTCCGGTGATTCGCAAAGATACACACACACACACACACACACACACACACACATACACAGAGTTACATGCATTGGGTTTTACTACTTTGTCCCCAGAAGGACATCTATGTTATCCTAGGTGTTTTGTGCCCTCAGATTCAGAGAAATCCTAATGAGACAAGTAAAAGGAAATGCACACAGTATCGTTCTATTTCTAAATTTCTTGGGATGAAAATCCTTTAAGTGCCTGTAAGTAGCTGTGCAATTTGGATACATTATTTAATTTGTATGGCCTCAGTTCCCTGTCCTGGAAAACAAAGGGATAGGATTAGGTAACCTTTACGGCCTCTTCCAGTTCTAAAAGGCAGTTAACAAATTCAACAAACCTTATATAGGTTTCCAGTTTTTAAAAATGTGTAACGTTTTGAAAGCAACCATTTTTATTAGGAAAAAATAACAATTGACAAGATTTTCACAGCATGACTAACATCCAATAAAATATGAAGTTTTGTTTAAGATTTACTGTGCCAAATTAAGAATCCAGGCAGTTGTGTTTTCTAAGTACTATAACCTCGTCACTTCGACAAATGAGTAGCAAGAGTTCATCACATTGGGACCAAGTTAATTCATCAAGGCTTTATAGCATCCTAGATTTTTAGCTACTCCTTGACATTCAAGAAATAGTAAAACAACAAATGAAATCTATTAACAAACGTTCCATGAGAAAAAGACAGTATCTTTGACGAATAATACACTTACTCAATATGTTGTCACTTGAACCAGGTGACAGTTGAAAATATTTCCTTCCCCACCTCCTCTCCCATCCTGCATCCAAATTCTCAAACCATGCTTTTTATTCTTGTTTAGAGCAATCATACAGTATCTAAATTTACCATAAAGTAGATGACTCAGGTAGATAATTTCTGCATTGTAAAATTCACTTTCTTCCTTATAGAATCTGCTATTTCTTTATCAGTTGTGGTCATCTTCAAGTACATCTGTAAATAATATGAATAAGGAAGTCTAGCATTGTCTTCTCAGGAAGTTTTCAGCCAAATAAAGTATATACAGAAACAGCTTATCAAAGGTACTGAATTGATGCAATTATATGGAATTCTCTCTATCTCTTCTTTTCATTTCCTCTACTGACTGGAGTTTCACCATATTTTCATTCCAGTTTGTGACTCTAAAATTACACAGTATTTATCCAGATTCTATTTCATTCAGCTACTAGTTAAAACTACAATACATACTCCAGTACGGCTATTTTTTTTAAAAAAAATAGGAATTATTCATTTTTCATTAATAATAATAACTGCACCATACGGAAAAAAGTGCTATCATGTTTAAGAAAGCATAAAGAGAATTGGTCTAATAATGTGTGTTTTGGAAAGATGACTCTTGTCATATTTTCTTATACATTACTGATAGCATCAGTTAATACATTAAAAATTGAGTAATATAATCAAAATTCCTGATTAGATAATGTTAATTTTAAAATTAAAATCTTTTCTTTTTCATGTTTTAAATTATACTAATAACCTGCCATCATCAAAGATTTTAAAGCAATAATGTAAAAAAAAATAGTAACATAATTGTAGAATTGAAATAAGACATGTTCTTTGAATCTACATCACAGCTCACTATTTTCAATAGTACTTAGGTCTCTAAGTCTACAGAAAATATTTTGGACTTGCACACTAAAAGGTAAACAATAAACCTATTGAGAAGATGACATACCTTAAGAGTGATTTAATCATAATGATGATGATTTAAAAATATTCTTATGGAAAATTTTTAACAACAAAATAATTTCAAATTATACCTTTGAAAATGTTACTAACATCAACTTTCAAATCAAAGAAATAGTCCTATTCGTGACTGTATTATTTGTCGTATTTTCATAAGTAATGATATGCTAAACTGAAATGCACATGATATAAATAGAAAAAATTTGAATGGTTAAAAAAATTAGAATTTCAGTTCTATGTGAAAGCCATTCTCTTAACATACTTTAAGTTGAAATGATTGAGTACCTTCATCACTCTACTTACATTTGTACTATCTACAAAACAAGCAAGCAAAATCAACAAATAGGTTGGTATATAAAAACTGGGATAAGTTTTCCATTCTCATTGTAGCATCTGAACAGATTTTTCAATGTGTAAGGAAAACAAAAATGGATTTTATTTACCTTTTTTTTTTTTTTTTGAGCTTCAAGTAACCACATCATTCATTTTGTTGCAAAATTTTATACATGCTATGAAAGGATGGCTTGTTTCTCTTTTAATACCACTACCTAAGTTTCTGAATGTTTGGGAGCTTTTTATTTTATTCTAGATATCATTTTTTAGTCAAGTGTTGGTTAAAGTAAAATATTCATAGGGATTTCACAGTTCATTTGTAAAGATTTTTCCTGTCAGATCTGAGGGAAAAAAAACACACAACATAGATTATTAAAACATTTCCTGACACATTAATAAAATAATGCCTTGAAGGGTGGGAAAATCAAAATTCCATTGTTTGAATTTCAACTCTAAAAATTATATTCACGTAGTGATATAAAGGGATACTTATTAAGAAAAATACATCTCCCATCAGATAATAATCCTGTTGCTTTCAAATGCTGGCTACCTTTCGGTAAAAAGTGCTAATTCAGGTATTATTTAAGCTACCTTTAACTGGAAATTTTTCTACTGACATAACTCCATGTAAGACCAGAATAAAATAGCTGAGGAATGTGATAACAACAAAAGAGAAAATATGTGTTTTCAGGAAACATTTGAATATGGCTCATTTGTAAATGAATGTATACATAATTTTAAAAGAACATGTTCATCTAAAATAGCAACATCGTCATTGAGTGGCAGCCATTTTGGAAACCATAGCCACCATCTTCACTTATTTGCTATTATCAGACTGAGTTTCCATTTCTTTTATTTTTTTATTTATTTTATTTTTTTAATTTTTTTTCCAACGTTTTTTATTTATTTTTGGGACAGAGAGAGACAGAGCATGAACGGGGAGGGGCAGAGACAGAGGGAGACACAGAATCGGAAACAGGCTCCAGGCTCCGAGCTGTCAGCACAGAGCCCGACGCGGGGCTCGAACTCACGGACTGCGAGATGGTGACCTGGCTGAAGTCGGCCGCTTAACCGACTGCGCCACCCAGGCGCCCCTCCATTTCTTTTAATACCCTCTCTTTTTTTTTCTCCTGCAAAGACTAATTTCTTTGAAGTCATTTCATTCTCCTTTCATCATTGCATTGTATCACTCTTAGTTCTCTAAGTATCTCTCTTTTACCTACGTCTTCTTATGGCCTCAGTTTCTCTAATAATAACCTTTAATAACATTATCAATCATTTCACATTTTAGTCTTTATTATTCAAACTTGATATTTGATGAAACCACTTTAAGTAGCCTAGAAAAGTGTGTAAAAAACACTAATATTTTATATTTAATTAATATTGTGCCCCTTGAAAATGTTTCCTGAAATAATAGTCATGTCTCTTTTTAATGCCTGAACTTATGTTATAATTTGGTTTCCTCTTCAAAGGGCATATTTAAGTTGAAAAATCCTAAAGAGAATTTTGCCCTTATAGAGTGGAAGGTGAGGGGAAACATTTTTTTATTTTCTTTTAACCATCATCAAAAAGAAACAAAGCAGTAGATATTTTACAGCAAATTTATAATATTTAAAAATAAGCAAGAATTAAAGTAAAAAAAAAGTTGACTCAAATCTGGTGTCAATAACGTTAGAAGAGTTCATGTGTATATTCTTTCTCCACCCCCTTTTTTTGTTTTCAGTCAACCTTTGAAACTTTCTTGAGAAAGCTGTATGAGTTGAGTTCTAGCTTCAGAGTTAGAAAGTCAGAGTTCAAATCTTGAGTCTAGAAAAGGCAAATAAGTTCCCAGAGCCACCCTCCATTAATCTTTCAAATAAAGGATGGAAGTTATAACTATTCTGTGACAATTAAAGTAAGGCATATCAAATACTTACCAGAGAAACTGGCACCTGGGAAGAGTTTAATAAAGTTGGCCTTTATAATGTCATTAGTATTTGCCAGACAACAAAGTATCACACACAAAAATAATAATTATGTGTATATATACATACATATATGTGTGTACATACATACATATAGATAGATTTAGAGACAGGTAGAATATGTTGACTCTAACACTTTTAGGAGGAGTGGCATTGGGTAAATCAACGTACTCTCTGAGTTTACATTTCCACTTTTATAAAATAGTCTATATATTTGATAGAACAGCAAAATCTGTGCTATATCAATAAATGCTTATAAATGTCTAATTTTCATTTGCTGATTCCTTGTGGTGTAAATCCTCTACCACGGCCAATTTGAAGCTTCCAACACAGAGTGGGGAAGAGATGCACAGTTACGCATCATTATAGGTAAAATATAGTATTTCTAATTATATTATTGCATATATTATTTCCCCGTATAGATTCAATAATTGTAAACAATATCAAAAGCAAAGATATTAATGAAATACTATACAAAATTAGGAATTAATGAATTTCGAATATTATCTTTTTAGTGTAATTTATTTCAGAAGTTTTTATAATTTTTTTTTTTTTTTTTGTAATAAGGGTCATGTTCAGCAACTCAGCTCTGAAAATGTAACCATCATCCCTTGTGGGCCAAGAGGAACTGTCTCCGGTATAACAGTGCATGAAGATTAAATGAGATAATACTGGCAAAAGCCCCTATGCTGTTTTCTTTTTTAGCAAAGCACTTTGCAAGGTACATAAGTCTATATTTATATTCTTATGTAGAGATTTACTTGTTATGACTTATTTACACATTTCTTTGCCACAATACAGTGAATTATTGCTTTTGTCTGAGTCAAGGAGGGAAAGTAGATGAGACTACCAAAACAAACAAAAACGAATAAACAAAGCCCACTATGAGACACAACTCAGTCTAGAAAAGTTTTAAGTTTCCAACAGTGCAATCTCTCTGAATATATTTCAGTGTTAAAAGACTGCTTAATATTGCCTGCATTAGTAATTTTAACTTTTATGATTATATGAGATGTAAGTACCATAAACATTTATACTAAAACTTCTTTAAAGTTTAAATTTTAATACTTAATTAGAAATATTAATATAAAATACACAATTCTATAATATGTATTATAGAATTAACATTAAATCAGCAATAGAAAATCTTAAAGCATGTAGATCAGACTAAAGGAAACATTTAAATATTTCTCTTCCTAGATAGATTCATTTGCCTGAGCCAGTTGATTTTTTAAAAAAAATTAAGCATAGCATGATTCAAAATTGGCACCCTGGGGAATCATTGCCACCATAAGGAATTCTCTGAAAAATCAATTAAAGCAACGTTAAGTAAATTAAATGAAAGGAAGCTCCTTCACTGAAACTCTCAAAATACAAACATGTTAAAACTATACCAAGTTACTCTATATTCAAAATACACAGAAACATTTCTCCTTAACCACTAATGTGATTTTTGTCAAGTGATTCAACAAATACTTATTGAGGATCTACCATATTCCAGACCTTTGTGCTAGGTGATCTTGCACGTTACTTTGGTTATCAACTTCTCTTTGCTAAGATTTTACTTAGACTATTTAAAACTTTGCACATCTCAAACAAGCCTTATAAAAGAGCTCTCACTTACATTCACATTTCTGCTATGATTTATGATTATAAAGAAGATGTTCTATTTTTCTCTGTGTTCTTTACTCATCACCCAGCCTTTGATTTTCTAAAGGTTTTATGCAAATACTACCTTAAAAATAATATACATTTAATCAGCAATATTCATGTTTAGTTGTCTTATGCAACATAGAAATGAGAATATTTGTTAGTCAAGCTGAAAATTTTAATTATAAACTAGCAACTCTATAGAGAAATTCCTCAGATTAAAAATAATAGGAATTAGAGAATTTTCTTTTTTTTTTTTTTTTTAAAATTTTTTTTTTTTTTTTTTTTTTCAACTTTTATTTATTTTTGGGACAGAGAGAGACAGAGCATGAACGGGGGAGGGACAGAGAGAGAGGGAGACACAGAACGGAAACAGGCTCCAGGCTCTGAGCCATCAGCCCAGAGCCTGACGCGGGGCTCGAACTCACGGACCGTGAGATCGTGACCTGGCTGAAGTCGGACGCTTAACCGACTGCGCCACCCAGGCGCCCCTCCATTTCTTTTAATACCCTCTCTTTTTTTTTCTCCTGCAAAGACTAATTTCTTTGAAGTCATTTCATTCTCCTTTCATCATTGCATTGTATCACTCTTAGTTCTCTAAGTATCTCTCTTTTACCTACGTCTTCTTATGGCCTCAGTTTCTCTAATAATAACCTTTAATAACATTATCAATCATTTCACATTTTAGTCTTTATTATTCAAACTTGATATTTGATGAAACCACTTTAAGTAGCCTAGAAAAGTGTGTAAAAAACACTAATATTTTATATTTAATTAATATTGTGCCCCTTGAAAATGTTTCCTGAAATAATAGTCATGTCTCTTTTTAATGCCTGAACTTATGTTATAATTTGGTTTCCTCTTCAAAGGGCATATTTAAGTTGAAAAATCCTAAAGAGAATTTTGCCCTTATAGAGTGGAAGGTGAGGGGAAACATTTTTTTATTTTCTTTTAACCATCATCAAAAAGAAACAAAGCAGTAGATATTTTACAGCAAATTTATAATATTTAAAAATAAGCAAGAATTAAAGTAAAAAAAAAGTTGACTCAAATCTGGTGTCAATAACGTTAGAAGAGTTCATGTGTATATTCTTTCTCCACCCCCTTTTTTTGTTTTCAGTCAACCTTTGAAACTTTCTTGAGAAAGCTGTATGAGTTGAGTTCTAGCTTCAGAGTTAGAAAGTCAGAGTTCAAATCTTGAGTCTAGAAAAGGCAAATAAGTTCCCAGAGCCACCCTCCATTAATCTTTCAAATAAAGGATGGAAGTTATAACTATTCTGTGACAATTAAAGTAAGGCATATCAAATACTTACCAGAGAAACTGGCACCTGGGAAGAGTTTAATAAAGTTGGCCTTTATAATGTCATTAGTATTTGCCAGACAACAAAGTATCACACACAAAAATAATAATTATGTGTATATATACATACATATATGTGTGTACATACATACATATAGATAGATTTAGAGACAGGTAGAATATGTTGACTCTAACACTTTTAGGAGGAGTGGCATTGGGTAAATCAACGTACTCTCTGAGTTTACATTTCCACTTTTATAAAATAGTCTATATATTTGATAGAACAGCAAAATCTGTGCTATATCAATAAATGCTTATAAATGTCTAATTTTCATTTGCTGATTCCTTGTGGTGTAAATCCTCTACCACGGCCAATTTGAAGCTTCCAACACAGAGTGGGGAAGAGATGCACAGTTACGCATCATTATAGGTAAAATATAGTATTTCTAATTATATTATTGCATATATTATTTCCCCGTATAGATTCAATAATTGTAAACAATATCAAAAGCAAAGATATTAATGAAATACTATACAAAATTAGGAATTAATGAATTTCGAATATTATCTTTTTAGTGTAATTTATTTCAGAAGTTTTTATAATTTTTTTTTTTTTTTTTGTAATAAGGGTCATGTTCAGCAACTCAGCTCTGAAAATGTAACCATCATCCCTTGTGGGCCAAGAGGAACTGTCTCCGGTATAACAGTGCATGAAGATTAAATGAGATAATACTGGCAAAAGCCCCTATGCTGTTTTCTTTTTTAGCAAAGCACTTTGCAAGGTACATAAGTCTATATTTATATTCTTATGTAGAGATTTACTTGTTATGACTTATTTACACATTTCTTTGCCACAATACAGTGAATTATTGCTTTTGTCTGAGTCAAGGAGGGAAAGTAGATGAGACTACCAAAACAAACAAAAACGAATAAACAAAGCCCACTATGAGACACAACTCAGTCTAGAAAAGTTTTAAGTTTCCAACAGTGCAATCTCTCTGAATATATTTCAGTGTTAAAAGACTGCTTAATATTGCCTGCATTAGTAATTTTAACTTTTATGATTATATGAGATGTAAGTACCATAAACATTTATACTAAAACTTCTTTAAAGTTTAAATTTTAATACTTAATTAGAAATATTAATATAAAATACACAATTCTATAATATGTATTATAGAATTAACATTAAATCAGCAATAGAAAATCTTAAAGCATGTAGATCAGACTAAAGGAAACATTTAAATATTTCTCTTCCTAGATAGATTCATTTGCCTGAGCCAGTTGATTTTTTAAAAAAAATTAAGCATAGCATGATTCAAAATTGGCACCCTGGGGAATCATTGCCACCATAAGGAATTCTCTGAAAAATCAATTAAAGCAACGTTAAGTAAATTAAATGAAAGGAAGCTCCTTCACTGAAACTCTCAAAATACAAACATGTTAAAACTATACCAAGTTACTCTATATTCAAAATACACAGAAACATTTCTCCTTAACCACTAATGTGATTTTTGTCAAGTGATTCAACAAATACTTATTGAGGATCTACCATATTCCAGACCTTTGTGCTAGGTGATCTTGCACGTTACTTTGGTTATCAACTTCTCTTTGCTAAGATTTTACTTAGACTATTTAAAACTTTGCACATCTCAAACAAGCCTTATAAAAGAGCTCTCACTTACATTCACATTTCTGCTATGATTTATGATTATAAAGAAGATGTTCTATTTTTCTCTGTGTTCTTTACTCATCACCCAGCCTTTGATTTTCTAAAGGTTTTATGCAAATACTACCTTAAAAATAATATACATTTAATCAGCAATATTCATGTTTAGTTGTCTTATGCAACATAGAAATGAGAATATTTGTTAGTCAAGCTGAAAATTTTAATTATAAACTAGCAACTCTATAGAGAAATTCCTCAGATTAAAAATAATAGGAATTAGAGAATTTTCTTGTTCAGCATAGAAACAATTAGCCTCTTATACTACTCATGGGTTAAATACAGATACACATGTATATATTACAAGTATATCTGATTTAGATTAGAGAATGAAGCAAAATCATAGGATTTTAGCTCCAAACTCAGAAAACAAAATTCAAATATCTAAGTAAATGGCAAAAATAATCTGAATGGTTTAAGAAGTGAATTCAATAAGAAAATAATGGTATTAGGTAAAAATCTAGATCATTTTTCAAGGCCATTATCACAACAAATAAGTTTTTTTGAATCTATAGCAATGCTCAGCTAGATATGCTAGAAAATGTATATTATTTTAATCTTCCATGAATATTTTCAAAGTTTCAAGTGCATAATGGAAATTGCTGTTAAGTGTTATATTTTTACTTTGATGAAATAATCTTTGGACACTCTCTTGACAAACAAGTACTGTGTTTGTACTCTTAGTATTATATCAACATTGCTCCATAGAGCTGATCCTTTATTTGTAGGTTTTATTATGATAGAACAGAGTGGCTTACAGAGAGGGAATGTGTAAATAAATCACAGCTTCCTAAAAAAATACAGACACCTTTAGAAAATTTCCACTGGCAATGAAACTTGTTTTGAATTATATTTTTATTTCAAAATAAATGTAACTCACTGAGATTCACATTCCTTAAGTAACTGGGGAACAGAAAAGCAAAACAAAGAAGTGGAATGAAGTCATAAATTGTAATTGACCCTACATGTAAAATCATTCTTAATCTGAAAGATTTAGTTTCACTTTAAAATGGCAAAAATGGAAACTAAGGATATTTTAAACACTTGTGCTAATTTATAATACGCTTTACACACATAATTATTGTTTGTCACTGAGGAAACTATATGTTACATAATGTTAAATGACCTCTTATGCTATGACCAAAAACTGATGAATTTCCCAAAATCCTGAAGATAGACACAATAAAACAACTTTTTGTCGTTAAAAAAGCCATTAGTGTCAGGAATGTAGTCTATTATTTTAAATCTTAAAACAAATAGATAAACTTTTAAATTCAGTGTTTGGTAAGTTTTAGAAAACACTAATTTTCTATCAAGCGTGGGAAATATGGAAAATCTAAATATACATTCCTGCAAGAATCATAAACTTTTGAAGCGATAACAATACTCCTCTCAGAAAAATCAAAAAGTTCTACATTTCACCTATTGTCTTTTCTAAAGAAGTGCAATTGTATCAGTCTCTTTTGTTTTAATTTTAAAGTAAAATTAGCACCTATAACCACAATTTTAAAACTTAGGGTAGATATGCAAAGAATATCAACGGAATATTGTTATCTGCATACATTCAAAACTAATCACATCTGTTTAGGATATGTTTTTGTTTTCCTTTTTTGCCCCCCTAAGGGATAAACTAAATTTGTCACTTTATTGCTAATGCCTGATTTTCGGGAATTCGTATAAATTCATATAAATAATAATGATTTCGCTTCATACAGAATCTTGATCTAACAAAAGCATCCTGGACTAAGGAAATGACGTCACAAGCCTTTCTTTTATGTGCTGTATATTAAAAGGCTATTTTATTAGTTAGTCACTATACACGCCTGAGCTACTATAATGATACAAATGGAGGGTTGGTCTCCTGAGAGTCTATCATTAATGAAACTGAAAGGTTTAAAACTGATGTTTAGAATTTGATAGCTAGAGAAGTTTATATATGGAATAACTTGCATTGTGATTTCAAAGCCAGCTTGAAGCATGACTTGTTTGAAACTCAGTGAACACCATGGCTAGCTCTGCCCTCAAAAGGAGACCGTGCATTTTCATTTCCAAGTATACACACGTACCAGAAAGTTACCAAATATAACAAAATTAAATTATTTAAAATTATAATCTATGGAAATTGTTTTATAATTCAATTCTTAAATAAAGTGTTAGACTCTAAAGGTGACCAGCTATACTTTCTTGTCTTCGGGGATATTGCACAACTTCAAAAAACACGACTGGGTATTTGGTGAGAAAAACATGTATTTAAAAGTTTTAGTGACCTAAATTTGAATCCTGCTTCTGTCATCTTATCTTTATATCCCAAATAAAAGTGATTAGCCAGTCTCAATTTCCTGAATTGAAACAAAAAAAAGATAATAAGGGGCACCTGGATGGCTCAGTTGATTAGGGCTCCACCTTCAGCTCAGGTCATGATATCATAGTTCATGGGATCGAGCCCTACGTGGGGCTCTATGCTGTCAGCATGGAGCCTCCTTGGGATTCTCTCTCTCCCTCTGTCTCTCTGCCCTTGCCCTGCTCACACAGACATTCTCTCTCTCTCTCTCTCTCTCTCTCTCTATCTATCTCAAAAATAAATAAACATTAAAAAAAGGAGATTTACCTAAAAGAGAGATTTCTGAGGACTGAGAAAACACATAGAAAAGCGAGCACAATATCTGCTATAGATTAAGAGTTCAACATCACTCTTTTTGTTCACATACCCTTCAAATACAAAATTACATCTACTCTTGAACTTTGTTGTTGTCATCACATAATTGCAAATCTGAAGGAATAGTTTGCACAAATCATGGGTTCTAGTTTATAGATTATCTAGGTTAATTAGAATACTTTGGACCTTCTTGAAGTTGGGCTCTTGTGTTAAGATTTTTGTTAGAACATTTTACAATTTTAACCACAAATTATTAACTAATAAGAGATAAAATGAAAAATTTATTTCCTGTGGCTAAAATTAAAACTTTAGACGGGTTGCCCTGCCACTATTATGTGTCCCTCCTGTAGTGACAGTATTGTTCTAAGAAATTTTTATGGTTTTCAATGTATCTTTGCAAATACAAAGCAAAACTAGAAAAGAGACTAGAAGAAGAGCCAAATGGAGGAGCCTACCCCAGGAGTCAGGAAAAACAAAACAAAACAAAACAAAAAACAAGAGAGGAAAAGTAGAAAATAAAGCCCTAAAAAAGAAATAATAGCCACAGGAGAAGGGGCAATCAACATTAGAAACAGAGTTCAAGAACAGTAAGACTAAAGGTAGGAAATTGATTTTGATCAGTAGGTCACTGTTGACCAACATGAATATAATCTTAGCATAGTAGTCTGAACCCATGTACAAACGTTAAAGGATGATCGGATGTTTTAAAGGTTTCATCATTCCACCAAAATAGCTCTGGCTGAGATCCACGTGGATATCCATGTTCAAAAATTCAATGGAAATTTTTAATTTTTCTTGAACTCTAAGCCAGATATGGCACTGTTGACAACTTTTTTCTTAGAAAATCATCTTCCCGGGGCGCCTGGGTGGCTCAGTCGGTTAAGCGTCCGACTTCAGCTCAGGTCACGATCTCGCGGTCCGCGAGTTCGAGCCCCACGTCGGGCTCTGGGCTGATGGCTCACAGCCTGGAGCCTACTTCCGATTCTGTGTCTCCCTCTCTCTCTGCCCCTCCCCCGTTCATGCTCTGTCTCTCTCTGTCTCAAAAATAAATAAACGTTAAAAAAAAAAAAAGAAAATCATCTTCCCTTGGTTTGATTTACACCCACATTCCTATTGTTGTAACTCTGGCTACTTGTAACTATCTGTTGCAGACACTCTCCCGTATTGACCATTCACTGTGTAATTATTCTTTTGGTCTTTAGACCCTATTCTCATATTACTTTATAATCTCTCCCCATGCAATCTTAGTTATGTCTATGGTTTAACTGGTTAATTATACTCGAATGAATCCCAAATGTTTATCTCTATCCCAGACTTTACTTTTGAGGTTCAGGTCTATAAACCCAGCTACCCACCCAACAGCTTCACCTGAATGTTTCCAAAGTACTTGAACTCATGACACCTTCTAGAATCTTACCTTCAAAACCTGAAGTTCCCAACTGCAGAAAATAGATACACCATCTATCCAGTTCTCTAATCCTAGAAACTTGAGTCTTCCTATATCCAGTCCATCACTAAGTCCTGTCAATTTTAGCTTCTAAGTGTTTCCAACCATCTGTTCTCCCTACCACCAAGTTCATTCTCTCTATGCGGAAAGGATGGATTTCCATTTTCAGCACCTCATCAGCCCTATTTTAAGTGCTGTAATTATTTTTAGAATAATGACTGAAATACTTAATAGGGCATTCAAGACTCAGAATGATTCGTCTCTTCCCTACCCATCTATAACCCCAAAAGAGATAAAAGCATTAACTCTTCAATGTTGTAAGTCAAGTGAAAGGTATTTCAGGATAAAGGATAAGTCTACATTCTTGAACATAGGGAGACAAGACCCAGAAGAGAGAAACAGATTAAAGGAATCTTAAAAAGAAAGGTAGTAATAGAAGAACTAAGATCTTAGTAGTAGGAGTAAATAGGGATAATTTATCTGTGTAAAAGAGAAAAGAAACAACTTACTAGTAAACCAAAAAGGGTAAAAAGAAGTTAAATTTAAATATGAATATGTTCTTGCATAATTGTTTCCAATTAAATTATATATTATAACTGTAACTGATTATAGTTACATTGAAATTCATTACTAGATAAGATGTAAGCACATATTTATTCCTGGGCCTAAATTTAAAAAACATTGTACCATGTTTTATAAAAATATTTAAACCCAAAGAATTATTTGCTCTCTATTCTTAAGTGTCTATGGTTCCTTAATTTGCATTTTCAATGAAGTCGCAAAGTTGTGATTTAGCATAAGATACATTTACTTTTAGTTTACTAGAAGATTTTCTGTGCATTTTTGGAAATCATCCAATACTACCGGACAATTCTTAGTTGACTACACAAAACGTATGGCCTACCCTAAAAAGATGAAAATTTGCACTATTGAAGACGGTCAACAAAGAGTTGCAGGCTCTGAGGGCAATTCCAGTTATTAGCAGATGTGTGCTCTTGTGAGTATCCAAGTGCCTCTTCATATCTCTTTAACACTTGTAAAGTGTCACTGTGTAAACTACTTTCTGGGAAGAAGCCAAGCACTTTGGAAGCCGAATAACTCAGGCAACTAAAGGTCTATTTATTTCCCTGAAACAGTGAATAGTGTATAAACTGGAAGAAGGATCTGATTCAGTAAGTATTAAATAATTTGTTTCTGTGTAATTTTACCTGAGATGTGACTGTCGAGTATGGAGATTGACTTTTAGGTGCATATGTGAACATAAAAACCCTCACAACTGCTATTTGTAGGGAGAATAGTCTGGAGATAGTGGATGTTTACTTCAATAATAATTCCAGCAATTAAGCAAAGTTGAGAATTATCTTTTGGAATTAATTTCAAAGTAAGGTGATTAGTCAAACAAGAAACTCCATGGACACTTTTATCATAAATTCCTTTGTGTGGACTAAAATGTGATTTCCTGGGTTCTTTGCTAACTTTTTTGGTTTTCTTATTAAAATTGGAAAATTTTCAGTGGTTTGGGGAAAAATCGTTTATAAGTGTCAATTATATATCATAAAAAAGGTTGTTCTAAAATAGAAATTACATAAATGTTTTGAGGTTTAATATCCTCATGTGAATAAATAGATGTCAAGTGGATACCATTAAAATCAAAGGTGTTTATTGATCCCAGCCCACATCACCGCCAATATAATCAATAAACTCTAAAGATAGGGTAAAAAACAGAAAAATCTCTTGGAGACTGGGAAAGAAATTTTGGTAAAGTTCTGTGGATATAGAAGCAATAGGATAATATTAAATATAATTAATCTGTCCATCTTTTAAATTTTTTTAATGCTTATTTATTTTTGAGACACAGAGAGACAGAGTGCAAGTGGGGGAGGGGCAGAGAGAGAGGGAGACACAGAATCCAAAGCAGCTTCCAGCTCTGAGCTGTCAGCACAGAGCCCAACACAGGGCTCGAACTCAGGAACAGTGAGATCATGACCTGAGCTGAAGTTGGGCAGTTAACCAACTGAGCCACCCAGGCGCCCCATAATCTGTCCATCTTTTAAAACAACAATGTCACCAGGGAGTACTTACAAATAAGGAAAACTTGAGTTTAAGACATCTCTTCCATCATTTTAACGCAGGAAGTCAAAGATCGCCTTCTATATTCTGAGGGGCAAGAAAACCCATTATACACATTCCTAACTATGCAGGATCTGAACAAGTATCCTTATATTCTTCCTGAAGATATTAATTGAAGAGTGATACAGCTACCTTACATAAATTGCAAACTTATGTTATACAAAGATGAATGATGTGCACTGAAGCTTACTCAATAATTTTTAAGTCAGTGCTTATTACATTATCTATTAGTTTCTTTCAATTCTGAGCATGAGCTCAAGTCAATTTTGAGATACCTGAAAATATGATAAAAGAGTGTCATGGAAGGAAGGGAGAGAAAAGGCAGCAGACAAAACTCTGTGAGAAGGCTGTCACTACAAACTTCAGAAGCAGTAGCAAATGTATACTTTCTGCAGGTGAGGGGCATAATCAAAGTTGAAAATACCTGTATCTCTTTTTTTAGACGTCAAGAATAGAAGCGGAGGTGAGCTGCTGCGCCCCAGACTGGGTTTGGTTTATAAAGACAGAGAAAGTGGGGTTCTGTGAAGTATCACAGAGACACAAAATGTGGGGCAACAGAGAAGAACTTAGACTTGCATTATGAAAATCAACCATCTGGGATACTACTAAGATATGTCTCTCCCAAAGGAAACTCTTGCAATTATCTGATCCAGAAAAACCCAACCAATTTAACAATGGACTTTTAAAAAGACATTAGTAGAGCTTTGATTAAAAAAAATCACCATCATTACAAAAGAAAAGTAGTGTAACTTTCCAAAAGATAAAGCCTACTTACCAGAAAAATGCTGCCTCTCAGCTTACAAAAAAATGGAATCAATAATTACCCATTAAAAAAGGTTTTTTTGGAAGGAAGACCTCAAAGTAGAGATGCAAAAATTAAAGTAGGAAATGGAAAGATAATAAAATAAAATGGAATATGATCTGCCAGAAATCCCAAAAGATGAAGAGGAAAATGATGTAAAAGAACATAAAAGATTTTTTTTTAAATACAGGAAAAGAAAGGAAAATGGGAATTATGTAGAATGCAACGATGTACATAGAGGAATTTTTTTAAGTAACCAAAATTAAGTCTCAGTGGATTGGCCATCAAGCTCTTGGTTTTGGCTCAGATCATGACCTCACAGTTTGTGAGTTTGAACCCTGTGTTGGACTCTGCATTGACAGTGTGGATCCTGCTTGCAATTCTCTCTCTGTCCCTCTCCCCCATGCAGGTGCTCTCTCTCCTATCTAAAATTAAAAACAAACACAAAAACAAAAACATACATTTATAAGAAAAAAGTGACCAAAATTAGAAATTTTAAAGGAGCTGAAAAAGTTTTAGACAAAGTGATTGTGGTAGAAGAGAAGCTGAAGGGATTAGTGTATACATACAAATATTGGAAAGAATCCAAAACTGTGGAACAGAAGAGTTAGATTTATAATTCAAGAAAACTTTTATGAAATAAAGATTTGAATTAGCATTGACTCGGTCAGTTAAGCGTTCGACTTCAGCTCAGGTCATGATGTCACAGTTCGTGGGTTCGAGCTCCACATTGGGCTCTGTGCTGGCAGCTCAGAGCCTGGAGCCTGCTTCAGATTCTCTGTCTCTGTCCCTCTCTGCCCCTCTCCTGCTCACTCTCTCTCTCTCACTCTCTCTCTCTTTCTCAAAAATAAATATACATTAAAAAAATTTTATTGCCAAAACTAGTCATGTAAACATCTACCAATAACCTTTCTATAAATAAATGTTTATTTGATTATAAAAATAAAGAATATAAAGAAAAGCCCACAAAAAATAATTTACTCATAAGTCCACCAGAGATGCCAACTATTATTAACATTTGCTAAATCTGTTTCAACTTTCCTGTAATTAACCAAGGATACAATATAAAATATATAACATAATTTAATATTACATATGATAAAATATAATATACAATAAAATATGTAGTATAAAGTATACATTACACTTGGACATGTTTTTTTACACTAAATAAACATATTAGGTATATTTTCCCATTTTACTTCTAACCTAAAAATGTATGTTGAAAAATACTTTCATGCTATGAAAAAATTACACAGAACAAAATTGTGTAGAGTGAAAAATTAATCATTTTCTCATCTCAGGCTTTTTTTTCTCTTGTATCTTTCCAGGTATTTACACAAATGGAAATATACCATAAACTACGTTTGGACATTTTTTCCATTTATAATGCATTTACTTACAGACAAAGGGTCAAACATCAGCAATATAAGTTGGCTTCACTCTTTTTGATGGCCACATGGTATCACATCAAAAGAAGTTACTACAATTTGCTTCAGTATGTTGTTAGCTTGTTTTTGATATTTAGCTTTTCCAACAACATTGCAGTGGATAGCTTGCATATAAATTTCAGATATGTGGTAGTATTTCTACAGGATAAATACGCAGAAATGCAATTGTGGGGTAAAAATAAAGGCACATTTAAATTTTTCACTATTATCATATGGCTCTCCAAATTTGTTAACATTTTCCACACTCAGAAAAACGGGATGAAGCCGTTTATGTTCTTTCACCCTCACTACACTGTACACATCATTTTTTATCTGCACCAATACGATAGGTTAAAGAGTGGTATTTCCTTGTTTTTTAACTAAAATTTTAAAATCATAAAATTGAGAATGTTTACTGACAACTTACATACATTTCCTTATCTGAAAAGTGGCTCTTTATGAACACTTCTCATTTTACTATTGGCTGATTATTATTTTCATATTGATTTACAAAAGCTCTTTACATATTAAGTAAATCAATATTTTTGCATGTCATATGTGTTACAATTAGTTTTTGCCAGGTTGCCATTTTTTTATTGATGTTGTTCATTTCCACTTCTGCAGGCAAAACTTTTTAATTTTAATGTAGTAAAAAGTATTTTGTAACTTAATTAGAAAGTCTTTCTTCCTATACGATTCTATTTTTACTTTTAATAATAGCCCCTATATTTAAACTCCTTTATTAAAAATACTGCAGGGATGCGTGGGTGGCTCAGTTGGTTAAGCATCTAACTCTTGATCTCAGCTCAGGTCATGATCTCACGGTTTGTGAGATGGAACCCCACGTTGGGGTCTGCGCTGAGAGTGTGAATCCTCTCTCTCCCTCTCTTTCTGCCCCTCACCCCCTCAAAATAAATAAACTTAAATAAAAGTTTATTAAAAATTTTAAAATATAAAATAAATTTTAAAAGTACTGTCATAGTATCCCATTGTATTGATGCATCATAATTTTTTAGCAGTGTCGGAAAGAACATCCATGTGTTTTACATACATTATTATAGTCATAACTATTGCCTAATTGTAGACTATTTTCCACTTAATTACAGTGTCAAATAGCATTCTTATGTTTAATATCTTACATTTGTAGCCTCCGAAATGGCCCTCCATGAACATTATAACAATTTACATGCCCACAGGCAATATATGTGAAATGTTATTTTTGACATCATTACCAATGCTGAGTATTGTTAGTTTTAAATATATTTTCCTATTATAGAGTATTATGTTCAAACTTACCTCATTACAAATATTTATTACATTAGTTATCCCCAGTCCTTTGTCTTTTTCTTTAGGTTTCTTTTCCAGTACTTTTTACTCTAAACTTAGTTTGGTTTCTGTGCCACTCAGACAAAAGTCTGACTCCAAGGGTAAAGATGCCCAGCGGGCAAATGGGAGAAAAACTGCGCAAAGAAAAAATCCAGTTGCTACTTTTCCAAGTGAGAGGATAACTCTTGTCCAGCAACATGTTTAGATGCTTCTTTTCTCCAGGCTAACAGCCCCATTTTTTTTTTTTTTTTGTACTGAAATAAAAACATCTTCTCAATCACATTATGTCTATTTCCACAGCCCATTTAAGCTTCTATTGTATTCTGTTCTCACTTGTCTGGGGAAAAGATGGACTATGTCTGTGAGGCTGAGTGAGGCTCAGGCTTCATCATTTCCTTGCATCCTCATCATCATGGGTGGCAGAGGAGGGCAATTCATTCTTTTTTTACTGAAACCCTTCCCTCACATGTGGTGCAAAGCTCCAGGCAGACAGGCTGGAGACTGGCATGTCCTCCAAAGACTGCAGTTGTAAAACTGCTCTTGCAAGATCAGGCCCTTGCTAATTACAATACCAACATCTATTAACTTTTTCATTCATCACCAATTTTCATTCATTTCTTAAGGCTAATACTAATTGCAACTTTAAAAAAAATAATAATGCTAAATAGGGCAAGCAATCTGGGAGCCCAAATGGTATATTCCCCTCCTGATACACATTCTCTCATTAGACACATCCACAGAGGAGGGGAAAAAAAAAATCCTTCCAAAGCGCTGGCACAGCAAATTATTATTTTTATAAATTATATTTGTTCTAGGGTTATTGAATATACTATTTTTTTTAACTTATAAAGTGAGAGTTTGGGGATAATCGACTTGGTAAGCAGTCTCAATGGAGAATTTAAAATGAGGGAAAACATGGGGAAGAGGAAATAATAAGGAGAATAGAGTGCTGGATCTTGAAAAGTAATCTAGGGTAAACCAAAGGGACTTTTAATAAACATGATCTTTGTTAAATTTCCTCTGGATATAGCCAGCAAAGATTCTAAAATATTTTGCTACTTGAGAGAATAACAGCTTCCCTAACATGATTTTACTGCTCAGTCTGATAATTTTACTGCCACAATTATCGTATCAAAACGTTAGCTCAAATAAAATAAGTATATCCTAAATGCATGAAGAGAAAGATGCACTTTTATCTCCTGATTTATTAGTTTAGTAAGAATTTATTGACAAGTTTATCCTTATAATCAGGCACTTTCTAGTTAGGAGAATAAGAACCCTCTCTTGTCTGTGTTAATTCCTGAGATTTTGGGCCACAGGATAAGGTTCTATTATTCAAAATTGCATTTGGAGCTTCTGAGTCCTAGACCGTGTTTGCTAACATTGTCAGGAGCCGAATTAGCAGGCCATTTTATTACAGAATGGGCTAAGGTTGAAGGGAGTAAATAGAGTAGTATAGGAGTTGATAAACTCTGATTTGTATTCAGGCAAATGTCAACTAACTTGAGCAGGTAAGCGTCCTTGCAATGCGCAGCAGCATATGGAACTATGTATGTGCGGCTCTCATATATGGGACTTTGTCTCTTCTGGTTCACCAGCTGCATTCAGTTGTTGAAGATGAGACTTGAGAGTTGAGGTAACCCACAGTTGTCACAGAAGCTGAAGTGATTCCCTAAGGATGGATCCCCATCCACAATGACCTTAGCCCTCAGGACTTGATTTACAGAGTTTCTTTCCATTCAACATCCAATCGCGTTCAAATTTTCCACAGTTGGGGAAGACCCAGTTCGTTATAGGCTCCATCTGATGACCACTGAAGGACTCAATACTTCCATGGGGCAGGTACGAAGAGCCTGCTGCCCCCAAGTTTCTAAGTTTCTCTTACCAGGAATCAAAAAGATGCTTCAACAGAGAGAGGAGAGGGAAAAAGAGACAAAAGGTACTTTTATTGTAAATACTGGCCTTACAAGAATCGCAAACACCATTAAGTCACTGTTTTATTACACAATAAAGTAGAAGTCATAATTACGCTGACTCAGAAGTCCTGCTTGTCAAATTATAGCTTCTAAAATATGACTGCAGACAGCAAAGCCAGTAGAGGCAAGCACTCAGTGCTCCCAAACTAGGATTATGGGGTGTGAGAGTAAACTAAAAGAAAATGGAGCTCACAATAACAAATATGCCAGTTACAATACGAGTGTTCTTTTACAATCAGTCAATTTCTAAAAAAATTCTCAACAGCCTGGCAAGGCTGCCTTCTATCACTATTTTTTATTTTGGTCAGAGGGCCCTTAAGTTTGGTTGTATTTTGTCCAACATTACTGCCTTTATTTTTTGCTTCCAGCTTTTGACACAAAGTAAAACATGCAGTGACACAGTTGTGAGACCACCTCTCCGTGTCCAACCCTCCTCCCCAGGAAGAGGATAGCATAGGGGACTTTTTCTCTGTGATCAGAGAGGAGGCACCTGTTCATTCCAGGAAAGGCAGTATCCCTCTGGTGAAATACCACGCACACCCTAAGTAAATATGAGCACTGTGGTAAAGCAGATAGACCATATTTGTAGCAAAATATAGACATCCTCAATCTTCAGTAAGAGATTTAAAAAAAAAAGTTACTTGGTGGAATTGTCAAAAACCAAAACACAAATAAAAAGCTTTCTGTAAGGCACTGGACACAGAGTTTCACTGTTAAGTTCTTTCAAACATGCAAGGACTATAAGTTTTTATCTATTTAAACTCTTTGAGAGTATATTTTATTTTTGAGAGACAGAAAGACAGAGCATGAGTGGGGGAGAGGTAGAGAAAGAGGGAGACACAGAATCTGCAGCAGGCGCCAGGCTCTGAGCTGTCAGCACAGAGCCCGACGTGGGGCTCGAACCCACAAACCGCGAGATCATGACCTGAGCTGAAGTCAGATGCTCAACTGACTGAGCCACCCAGACACCCCAACCAAAGTAATAAATTATAAGGAGGATAGTTTCAAAAACATTGCAGTGCAAGATTACATTATAAATAAACATTAAAAATTATGATACTTTTTTATGAATCAATAATTTGTTTCTCTGCCCAGGAAAACAAAGTTAATCTGTGTTCAGTAAAATGTCCAGAAACTAAAGAAATAATCCAAATCCATAAATGAATTTATTAAAAATCATTGTGTGAACATCATCTAGTTTGGCTTTCTAAAAAAATGCAAGGGTAGTTCAATATTAAGAAATTTATATTTTCATAATTTTTAATACATTAGCATGTTGACAAGTGTACAAGAAACATTTTATATGAACTTTTGAACTAGAGTTTAAAAAATTTTTTTAATGTTTATTTTATTTTTGAGAGAGAGAGAGAGAGAGAGAGAGACAGAGTGTGAGCGGTGGAGGAACAGAGAGAGAGGGAGACAGAATCCGAAGCAGGCTCCAGGCTCTGAGCTGTCAGCACAGAGCCTGAGGCAGGGCTCAAACTCACGAACCATGAGATCATGACCTGAGCCAAAGTCGGACGCTTAATCGACAGAGCCACCCAGGTGCCCCTGAACTAGATTATCTTTAACAGATCTTATTTTTTAAGGAAATTTTAGGTTTACAGCAAAAGTGAAGGTACAGAGTTTCCCATATGCCCCCTGCTCACACAAATGCATAGCTCTCCCAACTGTTACCCCCACCAGATGATGAGCCTACATTGATTACTGATGATCCTGTACTGACACATCATTATCATCTAGAGTCCATAGTTTACATCAGGGTTAACTCCTGTGTTATATCTTCTATCGGTTTGGACAAAGGCATAATGACATGTATCCACCATTATGACATCCCTCTCCTCTAACCCCTGGTAGTTTTTAACCTCTGATATTTTTACCATCTCCATCACTTTCCATTTTCCAGATTGGCCTCTTTCATTGAATAAAATACATTTAAGTTTCTCCATAGGGGGTGATGTGAGCAAGATAATAGAATAGGATGTCTGTCACTCAACTCGTATCTCCCCTGCACAAGGATAATTTGGCAACCATTCACAAAAAAAAAAAAAAAAAAAAAAAAAAAAAAAAAAAAAGACTTTGTGGGAGCTTTGGGATCTAGGGAGGAGATTGTGAAACCCAGTAGAGTCCAAGACTAAGGAGGGCTCCTTTGAGAAGGCAGGCCTGTGCCCAAGTGGCTGACTTGATGACTGTGGTCCCAGTTAGCCTTGGTCCTGCCATATGCTGGAGGGATCCGGAAGTCATGCATGTTCATGCCTCAGGCAAGAGACCAGCAGCTTTTGGCCTGTGCTATGAATCGTGAAGTGACTCTGTGACCTGGCTGTAGCCCCACTCAGCCATGATCTGGAAGGAAGCCCACCAACTCAGTCAGGCTTTTGTTTCTGAGATGGTCCTGTAATTGGACTCTAGTCCTCCCAGCCATACTCCGTATGTTGTATTGCCAGCCTGAAGACCCACTGGGAGGCCTGTGACGGTGCCCCTGGAGGCAAGCCAACCAACCTCCATCTCAAAGCAGATCCTGAAATAGACCTGTGACTCACTTCTAGCCCCTCTCAACTGTGGTCCATGAACAGTTTGGCCCCCCAAGAGATGCACCAGGAAAAAACACCCAGCTGTGCCCTCAGAGTTAATCTCACAAACCTTGGTCTGACTACCAATCTGGAAACAGTCTTATAACTCAGTTTCAGGACATTCCTGCGGTGGTCTGGGGCAGAAAGGGCAGTCTTGCTTAGCTAGGAATCTGGCAGGAGACATGCCCATTTGTGCCACTGGAGCCAGGTCTATAGAATTCAGTCTTGGCTATTAATCCTGAAGCATCCCTGGGACCCAATTCCAGCCCCTCTCAGCCATTTCAGGGCCAGTTCTACCTACCCAGAGACCCACCCAGTGGTCCAGCAGAAGCTCTCTAGGGGTTTGACAAGAGCCAGACCATTCACACACCTAGTATCAGGCCCACTGTTTGTGGACCCAGATGCAGAACGTAAATCATACTCTTGCCCCTAAATCAGCCCTTCTGAACAAAGCCCCATAAAACCAAGGGTCAGACAAGATTCACATATGCCTGAATCCCTGGTAACAGACCAACCAGCAGTGAACCTCACTGTGAACTACATGATTCTAATTCCAAAGATTAATATCAATCTTTTCTCTGTGTCATGACATTCTCCCGGGATGTGTGTGTGTGTGGGGGGATTACAAGGAGGTAAATTTTGATTCAGTGAAAGTGATGATTTTGAACTACTAAAACTAGTTTAAAAAAAACACAGAACACTTGTTATAATACCAAAATAATTCAAAATAAATGTGTGGTTCATTTTTGGGCTTCCAGTTTTGCTGAATCTAGTTATGCTTGGAAAGTTTAGTATGGGAAAAATACAGCGAAACCGAGAGTACCTGAAAATGACATTAATTTATCCTCAATTTCTCCTATAAGGATGGTGGTAGTTATGGTTGTGAAAGTAGTGTGGTGTTACAATTTAGTATATTAAATTCTCACTTTCATGTCTTTCTAATTTTGTGATAATGCAATCATGGTTGATCGAACTAACATAGTATAGTGCAAAACACTAGCAAAATACACTCATGACTTCAGTAATCTTGGACAAAAACTATTTAAATTTTCAAATTTTACCTGTTAGTCTGTAGGACAGTGCAAATACTAACTTTGCTTACAAATTACAGAATACCTACCTAGTGCAGAATACCAAGAAGAAAAAAAAATAAAAGGACTAGAAATAAAGAAATGGAATATTCTTCATTTTCAGATGAAATCATTGTTTACATTAAAATTTTTAAATCTAAACTAATTTACACATAAATAATTTAAAGTAATAAGAGACTTAGCAATATTAATAGAAAGAAATCAATATACACAAATCAATTTCCATATAATAGAAACAAATAGAAAACAGGTTTTAAAAGATAACATTTTTCAGGGTGCCTGGGTGGCTCAACTGGTTAAGCGTTCAACTCTTGGTTTCAGCTCAGGTGATGGTCTCACAGTTGGTGAATTTAAGCCCCACATTTAACTCTGTGCTGGTGGCACAGAGCCTGGTTGGGATTCTCTCTCTCCCTCTCTCTCTCTGCCCTCCCCCTGCTCGAGCTCTGTCTCTATCTCTCTCAGAATAAACAAATAAACATGAAGAAAAGATTTAAAAAAAGATAACATTTCTCTAATTTTCAGTGATCTCAAAATATAAAATGCTTAAACATAAATTTAGCAAAGACACAAAAACGCAGAGTTTTATGAAACGTTATTAAGTGAAATTAAAGAAAACCTAAACAAATGAAGAGATACACCACACTCATGGATCAGAAGGCTCAACATTGTACACACATATCAATTTTTTTCTAAACGCATAATTAAAAGCAATGAATCTCACAGAGTTACGAAAGGACTTTCTGTGGAAGTTAACAAACTAATTATAAAATTTGTTGCAAAGGGTCAGGATTACCCAAGACACACTTGAAGAAGATTAAAGAAGTTGCTTTACAGTATATCAATTCTTATTATAAAGGTGTAGTGTATTATACAGGATAGTATTAACATAAGGATAGACAAATAGATATAAGCCAGAATCACACATACAGGAACACTTGATTTATGACAAATCAATAGGAAAGAAGAGTCTTTTCAACAGGTTGTATGGGGATGATTTGGGCCTAATGTAATTATTTATTGTGTCCCTTTTCACTCTTAGAGTTTTCCATTTTGGAAAATAAATTATAGAGTTTACCTACATAAAAGTAATATAGAATTTGACTACTATCTCACACTATATACAGAAAACAATTCTGGGCAGATCATAGAGCTAAATATAAATGGGACAAACAGTAAGGCACTCAAAAGAGAATATAGTAGTATCTCATTATGAAACAAGACTAAGGATATTTAAACAGAACACAAAAAGCATTAACCATAAGGAAAAACATTTATAAGTGAACTACATTTAAAAAAATACAAAACCTATGATTGATGACATAACTCTAAGGGAGTAAAATGGCTAGCTGCAAGGTAGAGTAAGTCATTCGAAACATGTTTGGAAACATGTCTAGGGAAAACCAAAGATAGCAAGAGAGAGAAAAACAAGAAAACCAAAGGAATTTTTGCCTGTAACACCTGTGGCTATATTAAACAGTAAACACAGCCTAATTCCTATCCAGATAAACATGAAACTTCATACTAAAGACCTACTTAATACAGTTCCTTTTATCCAATACATCATGCTTAGCTTTCAACAAAAAATGACAATGCAAACCTCAATTTGAATAGACAGAAAAAGCATCAGAACTAGACTCAGATATGACAGAGATATGGGGAATTATCCATCTGGGAATTTAAAGCAAAAATGATTAATATGCTAAAAGTTCTAACGGAAAAAGAGGATATCAACTATTCCATATAATAGCCAATGAAAAACAGTTCATTATATACACGAACAGATGGAAAATGTAAACAGAAAGATGAAAAGTCTAAGAAGGAATAAAAAGGAACTGCCTAAATTCAAAAACACTATAAGAGAAATGAGAATGCTTTTGATGGTCTCATCAATGATTGAACACAAGCAAAGTAAGAATCAATGAGTTTGAAGAAATGTCAATAGACATTTCTTTTTTTAATTTCTTTTTAATGTTTATTTATTTTTGAAAGAGAGAGACAGAGTGACAGAGCACAAGTGGAGGGAGGGCAGAAGAGGAGGGAGACACAAAATCCAGAGCAGAGTCCAGGCTCTGAGCTGTAAGCCCAGAGCTCCAGGAGGAATTCAAATTCATGAACCATGGGATCATGACCTGAGCCAAAGCTGGATGCTTACTGAGTGAGCCACCCAGGCGTCTCAGAAATTTCTAAAACTGTACTTCAATTACAGAAAATGTAACATACATCTTGTAGGAATACCAGAGGAAAGAAGGAAGGAAGGAAGGAAGGAAGGAAGGAAGGAAGGAAGGAAGGAAGAAACAGAAATGTTTGAAGAAATAATAGCTGAGTTTTTCAAAATTAATGATGGACACCAAACCACAGATCAAAATCTCGAGAGTAAAAGCATACTAAATAGTAAAACAAATAAAATAAAATGACAGATTCAAACCTAACTTATTAATTGCATTCAATATGAATGGACTAAATACATCAATTAAAATACAGATATTGGTAACTGGATTAAATACATGACCCAACTATATGCTGTGTACAAGAAACTCACTATAGACAGTAGGTTAAAGGGTAAAAGGTTGAAAGTTAATAGGTAGGAAAAGATATATCATGCAAAAAAAGCCGTAATGGCTATATGTATATCATTTAAGGTAGACTTCAGAGGAAAGAAAATTTTCAGAGACAGAAAGTGACATTATATAATGATAAAAGTGTCACTTTATCCACAATAAATAGCAATCATAAATGTGTTTGCACTAAAAAACACAGCTTCAAAATATGTGAAGCAAAACCATAGAAACAAAAGGCGAAAAATATATTTTTTCCCAACTGGAAAGAAGAAATTATGAAAGGAATAAGTCCTCAGTCAATAATGGAGACCAAACGTATTCCCAAAGCAAAAATAGATATTATTTCCATTACCACAAGACTTCCTTTTATTTATTTTATTTTATTTTATATTTTACTTTGTTTTACTTTGTTTTATTTTTATTATTTTTTACTGTTGTGTCCTCAGTGCCTTAAACATTTCCAGCAATTTAATGGATCTCTGTTTATGGATTCATCTCTACCCCTGAAATGATACGTTGAGATCTTAACCTCTGGTACTTATGAATATGACTTTAGAAATAAGGTATTTTCAGATGTAATTAATTTAAGATAAAGTTTATCCTAATCCAGTATAATGGTGTCCTCATAAGAAAAGACACAGACACGTGAGAAGAATGCCATGTTACAAAAGAGGCAGAATTGGAATGATGCAACTCCAAGCCACGGAATATCAAGGATTGTGGTTGTTAATAGAAGCTAGGAAGAGTCAAGAAAGGATTCTACTGGGGCACCTGGGTGGTTCAGTCGGTTAGGCATCTGACTTAGGCTCATGTCATGATCTCACGGTTTGTGAGTTCCAGTCCCCTGTCGGGCTCTGTGCTGACAGCTCAGAGCCTGGAACCTGCTTCAGATTCTGTCTCCCTCTCTCTCTGCCCGTCCCCTGCTCATGCTCTGTCTCTCTGTCTCTCAAAAGTAACCAAAACATTACAAAATAAATAAAAGGATTCTACCTAGAGTCTTAGAGGGGACATGCCCTGTTGAAACCTTGATGTCAGACTTCTAGCCCAGAATTGTGAGAGAATACATTTCTGCTTTTGTAAACCTCCCAGTTTGTATTAATCTGTTATGGCAGCCCTAGGAAACGAATTGAGTACTCAGTAAATAGTTGTTTAATGAAATATAGGATACGCTATATTTTGATCTTAGCCCTTATTCAAAATTTAGCCAAATATTATTATCAATAAGTGCAAGATAAATTTACTTTGGAGGCAATGAAAAGATCTAAGAAAAAGATCCTATCTTGTTTCATTTGTGGTTTGGAGAATATTCATTTTCCTGTTACACTTCCGTAACTAAGTTCAAATTATTTGTGTAAAGTTTCAGAGATGAATCAACTTTATGAATACACATAAAAAGCTGAAAACACACACACACACACACACACACACACACACACACAAATTCAGAGCCAATCAATGAATAGTCACTACCAGCTTATATTGGGGCTAATATTGTTCCCATTACACAGAGGCTAATATTGTTCCTATTACACAGATGAGAAAGCTGAAGCTTAGGGAAGTAACATCTTTTGCTCAAGGTAACAAGGTAGAGCTAATATAAACCCACACCCACCTTACTTTTGCACTGATGCTTTTTTTTAACAACATTTATTTCATACAGTTCTGGAAACTGGTAGGTCTGAGATCAGGATGCTGGCAGTTTGGGTTCCTGGTGAGAGCCCTCTTCCTGGCTTGCAGACGGCTGTCTCTTGCTGGATCCACACATGGTGAAGAGAACAAGAGCTCTGGTCTCTCTTCCTCTTCGTTCCCCCCACCCCCATTTATGTATGTATGTATGTATGTATGTATGTATTTTACTTTTATTTAAATCCAAGTGAGTTAACATATAGTGTAATAATGGTTTCAGGAGTAGAATTTAGTGATTCATCACTTACATATAACACCCAGTGCTCATCCCAACAAGTGCCCTCCTTAGTACCCATCACCCATTTAGCCCATCCCCCACCCAACACCCCTCCAGCAACCCTTAGTTTGTTCTCTGTATTTAAGAGTCTCTTAGGGTTTGACTCCCTCTCTGTTTTTATCTTATTTTGCCTTCCCTTCCCCTATGTTCGTTCATCTGTTTTGTTTCTTAAATTCCACACATGAGTGAAATCATACGGTATTGGTCTTTCTCTGACTTATTTAACTTAGCATAATACATTCTAGTGGTATATTTATACAATGGAATATTACTCAATGATCAAAAAGAATGAAATCTTGCCATTTGCAACAACGTGGATAGAGCTAGAACCATGCTTTGAACCACTTCTTTCTTGCTCCTCCCTGTAAGAAGCCTTCTCTGATTTCTCTGGTTTTAGGATATTGCTTCATGTACACTAATATTTTTATGGATGAATATAAGTTGAAATCTGTAGTCTCATAGGTAATATTTCTATATACCATATGGACTAAGTATATAGTCATGTAATTAATCTTTACCACAACTTGGAATTATTCCTTTCTACCAATAGGTTTTCATATAATGGAAAAGCTACCCCATTCCTTCTAAAATGTAATAAATACAGAATTTTGCCCAAAGTTTAATTCTTGTGTTGTTATTGTCTTCAGCATTTATTCAGTCATCCAATCCCTTATTGACCAAAATATTCCTTAGGCTTGTATTTTCTATAGTCTGCCTGAGCATCCAAAAAATACAACTAGTACCATGTAAAGCAGATCTTTATGGAGAGTGCTGGTGAGAATGTTCCACTGGTGGCAATCTGAAAGTTTCCTAGCACTTCTCCTTCCATATTCTAAATTTGTAGCTCCAATTTGTACCCCAAACCTATCCCTGAACCCATTACCAAACCACTTGCGTTGAGCCAATACTTGGTTCTCTGTGGAATGGATACCAAAGAGCATGTATTCCAGAAAGACTCACTGGTCTTCATTCCCACTTTGCTGAGACAAATACGAAATAGTACCCAAAAGAGGAGATGGCTTTTTAGGGCACCTTCTATTTTCCACTTTCAGTTTATCACAGTTTTGATTATGAGTGACTAGAGATGCTGAGACCTGTTTCCTTCATACTGTCTGTTGCTAGTATATAAAGAAATGGATAAAGGGATGAGATGTTTTCATTTAAGAAAACTGCATGGCTGAAAGCATTGAGGTGGGAAAACTTGGAGAAGATATTAAGAATTTTCCTTTCTGTTTTCTTGGAGTACAGAGGTTCCATGAAATGAAACATTTGCAGACTTGTTCAGGAGGGAAAAGCATATTGAAAAAAGAATTACACAGCAAATATCAAAGTTATTATTATTATTAATAAATTTTTGTAAAGCTGAGGGATCAGCTATTTGGGTTTTAGGCAAAAACTACCTAGCACGGTGCCTTATATATAATATGCTTATGGGGTGCCTGGGTGGCTCAGTTGGTTAAGTGTTGGGCTTCAGCTCAGGTCATGATTCATGGGTTGGAGCCCCACGTTGGGGTCTGTGCTGACATCTCAGAGCCTGGAACGTGCTTCAGATTCTGTCTCTCCCTCTCTCTCTGCCCCTCCCCAGTTAATGCTCTGTCTCTCTCTCTCACAAATAAAATAAACATTAAAAATTAAAAAATTATAAAATATTCTTAACAAATATTTGTGAAGAAAATAACCAATAATGAAAAGGGAGAAATTAATGATCAGTATGGATTCATGTTCTATCACTGATACTCATCAGGTCACAAAATATACATGTTTTTTGAATTTCTTATTGGGAACTCTTTCATGTTTCATGTACAATAAAGGTCCTTGAAGCTACTATACATTTCTAGAGTATTTAAAATGGTATTATAGGGGCGCCTGGGTGGCTCAGTTGGTTGAGCGTCCGACTTCAGCTCAGGTCACGATCTCACGGTCCGTGAGTTCGAGCCCCGCGTCGGGCTCTGAGCTGATGGCTCAGAGCCTGGAGCCTGCTTCTGATTCTGTGTCTCCCTCTCTCTCTGCCCCTCCCCCGTTCATGCTCTGTCTCTCTCTGTCTCAAAAATAAATAAACGTTAAAAAAAATTAAAAATAAAATAAAATAAAATGGTATTATAAATATTATTGATAGCATAAGAAACTAGCGATTGTAAAATGTTCAAATTTTTAAAGAAACCCATTTCTGTTGTAGAGCAAATAAATCTGTTAAAACTGGGTATAACTGGAAGGTTTTCAAGCTTATCCCAACCTCTTATGCATCTAAAGATTGGAAAACTGTCAGATGTCTTATTATGTAAAACTAAGACACGCTGTATGAATAAAAGCTAAAACATATGGGGAAAAGTATTGTGTTCCTAGTACCAGAGATCATGCATGAAAACAAATGAGCATTAATCAGGGATTAATTTGCAGTGTAATGCCATAAAACTTAGTGAATTTCTCTGAAACACATGAGTAAATCTTAATTATTTTTTCCTAACCAAAAATTAGCTTACATTTGAACTAGTGAAACTTGGCTTGTGTACTACATGACTCATTTTGATAAAGGTAAACTAGTCGAACAGGTTTGGTGATGTTTTCCAGTATGTAGTCATAACTCTTAAAATACCTGACAATACCATAATATATAAAACACCCATATTAACAAAAGAAAAACAGTTAGGGGCTCCTGGGTGGCTCAGTTGTTTAAGCCTCCGACTTTGGCTCAGGTCATGATCTCACGGTTCCTGAGTTCGAGCCCTGTGTCAGGCTCTGTGCTGACAGCTCCAGCCTGGAGACTGCTTGAATTCTGTCCCTTCCTCTCTCTCTGCCCCTCCCCTGCTTGTGCCCTGCCTCACTCTTTCAAAAATAGATAAACATTTAAAAAAAGCAAACAGTTATTTTCAAGACTTCAAATGGTTACCTTTAAAGCTACCTATTGCTGAAAACTGATGTGGGATTTATAAACACTGAGTCTTCAAATCCCTTAATATTTTTCAATTCCTCAAAGATTTTCTTTAAATTTAGATAGAGATAATTAAAAGTCTTTAGAAAAGTAACATTACGTTCTTGGCAGGTATTTCTGTGGTACTAAAAATACACTTTTGGAATGAATTAATACTAACGCATATGATATTTAAAACTTCCCAATTCCTAATATAACTAAGGCTAAAAAAGTAATTTTCTTACCGACATAGTAATTTAGACCTAATCCCCTTCGGGGGAAATAGATTTTAAATGTAGATGTGTGAGAGAATAATACTACCCTTTTTAAAACTCCTGGAGTCTTTTGTTGGCTGAAAAAATGTCTAAGTAGGGCAAATTATTAAATCTTTTTCAACAATTTTACCATTAAAGTATGTACGGTAGGGGAAGAATGACCGTAAGAGTTTCAGGAAACATGAGCTTCGAAGGACGGATGGTGGGTGGGTTCAATAGATGGAGCCCTCTGCTCAACTCAGGATATTATGGGAAGGCAGATACAGGGACTGGCAACAAAAAGATACCGGGTGCCTTTAAGGTGAGAGCTAATGGAAGAAAGTACGTCTGTGCGGGTAGAGAGTTCATAGTGGGAAGAGGGTTCTTCAAGCACTGTGTATTCTCTCTATATGCATAATTGCTGTCAGAGTTCCCATCTTATTTCCTTATACATCTAGTCAATGAAGAGATACTATCCTCCGTGGTGGTTGCATTTCCTGCAGATTTCCTTTATAGCACCTCTAGGAGAAATGTATTAAATCGTAAGCTTTCTTCAATACTTTTCAGCATTTTTAAAAACCTTGTTTTAGTTGAAGGAATCTGAGATTCCCCACGAAAAGTTGAATAATTGTGAAGCCTGAGATTCGGACTTTCTCATGCAGAAGGCCCTTTAAATATAAGTAGCCCAACACCGTGACCACGGTTTCAGGTGTACAAAACAACTTCCTCTTTAGTAAAATCTCCAGCCTAATTTCTGAGTGAGGTAAGCCGCCAGGAAGATTTTTGCCTGCAGACTGTGGGAACTCTCTCATATCAAAGCCTGATGCGATGCTAAGTTTTTTCAAATAGAATGGAGAAAAAAACAACTACAAATCAAGATGTTCTTTGTGAATCTAATTTATGATCCCCTTGTGTGGTGAGAAAATAAGGATGTTTATGTCTAACGTAGGTTATAATAGTAACGGTATCACATGTAGACAAGCGAAAACTCCTGGATGGGTCCTACATGGGGAAAAGAAAGTACTAAATTCTGATTTTGTAATTTGCAAAAGAAAATAAACTACTATAAAACAAAATCAATAAAAAAAATTCCAGCAGAAATCATTAAACTGCTGTGGGTAATAATGTAAATCATTCTTTTTTTTTCTCCTCTAAATTGTGCTTGTTCATAAGAACTATTGGGATAAATATATCTGTCACGTATCTTCACAGAGGTATAAATAGGTCAGTATGATTTGGAGGCTCTTCAAAGCAAAAAAAACAAAATGCAAAATAATTCTTTTTTCTATCTTCTCGTAACTCACAGTTCTTACCAGACTTAAAGAGAATTGAACTTGAGTAATAGCTCCATTAGAGCTCTTTTCCAGGAGCCAGTTCCCGTGGTCTCACTGGGTCCAGCTGCTGATGACTCACAGAGGAAGTGGTAGAGATTAGGGTGTATGGGGGAAAAATCAGAACAGCACAGAAATAAAGCAAATCAACCAACCATTACCTTTTGTGCCAAACAGAACAATGGCTTAACTACTGTGGTTCAGAATGATCCGTCTTATTCCACTCATTTATGCTATTCCTGTTGGACGGACCACCAGGAAACCTGTGAAGCACTGTGGAACACACACCAGCATCCATGGCACATCTCAATTAATATTCCCTCCTGACTCAACTAGAACAATGAAGAACATCAAGCAGTTTAATCTCCGGCAATAATTCCTTTTGTCAGGTTGAGAGGGTTTCCCCTTGAATTAGGTTTTAAGATTGGATTTTCAAAATTAGTTAGTTATTCTACGTATTGTAAAGCAGAGAGCCCACATTTTATAAACACATGCATAAGTCTAGGTAGAACATAATGAAGTCTGTGTGTTCGTTGGGGCATTGCTGCTATCGGTAATTTTTACTTGCTCTGAAATAAAATCAGTCTTTTATTAGCAAACAATTGTAACCAAACCACACAGTTGTTAAAACTCTTCTTTCAATTTTCCTTAAAGGGTTGGAAATGTAAATGGGTCCTTTATATCACCCAGTAGAATTAAATTTGATCAGGAGGATTTTAAAAAGCTACACTACAGATTCTTATCTTAGTTACTGATGAACAGAAGCATTTCATGGCTTAAAAGGGTTGCACGTTCTCAAAAGTTATGAATATATATATATATGTATGTAATATGTGAATAAGTTTATTTTGGAAAGATCAGTATTATTGTCTCATTGTCTTTCTTAAACATGAGGAGCTACAAACACTGACTAGTGTAGAAAGCAACTTAACTCCTTATTGACTGACCAAAAATAAACAAACATAAAATTAAAATCATTAGTCTATTCTGAATACTAATGGATTATTTATAATTTTGATAATACTCAGAACACTATTTAAAGGATGAGTATTCCTTTTATGATCAGGTCCATATCGGGTAGCGGCTGAGAAATTATCTTCAAATTAGATGAATATTAGACACTGTGGTTTTACTCTCTGATGGGTGCTATTTCTCTGATAAAAGTAATGGCAGTTTCCTTATGCCATCATGTGCTTAGACTGCTTAAAACGAACTTTGTAAGATATTTCCTAAAACTTAGCCCGTAAACATACCTTCTTGTTTTATAATAATATAATGGGAGAAATTTTGTTCTGTTGAGGCCTTTATATGAAATACACATCTTTTACACATGTGAAATAATTTGTAGATAAAACATTCATGTTTTACTGACATGTAGATAAAAACATTCTTACTTATTGATATGAAGAAACTTAATATATTTTGCCAATTGTAAAACAATTATTGTTAGCATTTTTAAACAATGCTTTATTGATCTGGTTGAATTCAAGAGATTATTTTGCCAAACCCACAAAATTTAATATTAAAAAATTTTAAATGTTATTATTTTAAATGACTTTTTTGTATAAGTACATCTATTTAAGTGTTTTCATTTAAATGGGTCAATATTCAGGGAATCTGGGTGGTTCAGTTGGTTAAGCATCTGACTTCATCTCAGGTCATGATCTCATGGCTCATGAGTTCAAGCCCTGCCTCAGGCTCTGTGCTGACAGCTCAGAGTCTGGAGCCTGCTTCAGATTCTGTGTCTTCTGTTCTCTCTCTGCCCCCCTGCTCATGTTCTGTCTCCCTCCCTCTCAAAAGTAAATAAACATTAAAACAAATGAATGAATCAACATTCTTTATCATTTTGCCAACACGATTGATTGGGGTGTCTTCCTAAAGGCTACTTCTGGGTACATCGTAGAATGAGAAAAAAAAGGTAAGGGTAGACGTACCCATCAGACATAGTACTCACATTCCCTTGGCCAGTAAAAACCATCTGAGCAATTTTCTGAAACTGGAAAACAGCTCAATCAAATTTTTAAGTAATGCCTGATTTGATCAGCCATGGAGAAACGTGCTTACAGTAGAACTGTTCTTTGAAGGTTAAAAATCAAATAACTAGAGCCTTAATGCCTCTTCTCTGTCTTTGGACTTCCAGGCCCACTTAGTTCAAGGCGAAGCATGGGCCTAATGTCTATGTAAGTTGGCCTACCCAGGATATTATTCATCAGATATAACGGTTGCAAAAGCATGGTCAGTCATCCTAATGCTCTGAATTTACCAAGTGCTTCACAACCTCAGCCTGGTCTCGGTCCCCCCAAATCTCACCCAGTTTGATTAGATGCTTTGCCCCTCCCTGCTCTGGACTACCAGCTTCTCATTTTGGGGGGAGAGAGAATTAAACTGGGCAGCTTGTCAGCTGTTCATCAACTGTAGCCAGCACGGAATAAGTTCTTTAAGAAAGAGGTTGAAAGCGGGGAGAAAGTGATTGGCAGGGCCAGGTGATAATGATGTGTGAGAAGAGCTGTGTTAATACCAGTGTTGATTCAACAAATATTCATTTAATATTAATAATGCACCTACCACAGGCAAGGCATTGTTCTAGGCATTTAGTTTTAGAAAGAAATGGAGTCTATCTAAAATCACATGAAATTTTGTTCTGTGATGTTTAGTGGCCATAAATCACCAAAATGACATTTTTGGATCTGCTAAGATGTCAGTTGCATAGAGTTAAAGTATTATCTGTGTTCATACACACACACACACACACACACACACACACACACACACACATAAAGGTATTTTATAGGTATACATAATTATTTACTATCATAATTGTTATAGAAAAATGTCTACTTCCTACCATAGGATACTTACCAGATGTTTTTCTATACAGAATTTTCACTATATATTGACTTCTCCATCATACACTACTTTCAAATAATTTTGCAACAAACATATAAACATTTAATGTTTTAGTTCCCTTGAAGGTAAAACTCACCATGTACTTTCTATTCTGCACTTGGTGTAGTATCTTAATATTTAATAAAAGTGCATTGAATGAAAGTACATTTTTCACAACCTCATATACGGGTTCAGGAGTATATATTTTTACAAACACATCTGCGTGTTTAAGCTTACATATACACTTAAAAGCACACATATAAACCTCAGTATATTGAATGGGCAAAGGACCCATTGTCTATAGCAGTGGTCTCTAAACTTTTTTATCAAGCATTACTTTGCTTGATTTGGCCAAATGCTTGCAAAATTGATTATTTGGTTTTAATATGAATTCTTATCTAATTGAGCTCATTAGTTTTATTGTTGTATATGATATTTATTCTGTGAATACATATAATATACTCAAAGTTAGAATGAAATTAATCTAAGGGCACCTGGGTGGCTCAGTTAGTTGAGCATCCGAACTTGGATCAGGTCATGATCCTGTGGTTGTGAGCTTGAGTCCCACATCAGGGTTACTTCAGTCAGTCCAGAGCCTGCTTTGGGTCCTCTCTCTCCCTCTGTCTCTGCTATTCCCCCCACTGTGCTCTCTCAAAAGTGAATGAACATTTAAAAATATGTAAACAAATGAATGAAATTTACCCAGAATAAACAAAAATCTAATGTCCATTCTGTTTATTAATGGTACAAATCTTAACTCTCTCAAACAATATTTGATGGAGACAATGCCATTCATTATTATTCATTATTTAAAAATTTTTGGCTTAATTACTTGAAATATAGATATTTAAAGCTCTAGTTTTAAGTTCAATTTATTTTGATACCTGCTGAATGATTTTCACCACTCAAAAAGATACTTCTCAAAGACAAGTATTCCCAATTGGAAGAAGGGCATTATTGACCCCTCTTACTAAATTAGAATGCTAATTTTTCAATCCTATCTCCAATTATACAAAGGTTTTTTTTGTTTTGTTTTGTTTTTTGAAATTCACTCACACTTGTCTGATCAAGCTGCATTTTCTTTGCAGGAATCTTACAAAGTCACTGTCAGTTTTGAGGGCTAACTAATTAAAACTAAATAAGGAAGCCCACAGATCCACACATTCCACTGTGGGGAAACACAACAAAAGCAAACAAAAGCCTTGATCATTCCTCCATTAATACTTCCATGCGGGGGCTCCTGGGTGGCTCAGTCGGTTAAGTGTCCAACTTCGGCTCAGGTCATGATCTCAGGGTTTGTGGGTTTGAGCCCCACATCTGGCTCTGTCCTGACAGTGCAGAGCCTGGAGCCTGCTTCAGATTCTGTGTGTCTCTCTCTCTGCCCCTCCCCTCCCTTGCTCGTGCTCTCTTTCTGTTTCTCAAAAATAAATAAATGTTAAAAAAAATTAAAAAAAAAATATTTCCATGCTATGCACCTCTCTCTTTCTCTAGGACACACTATACATTCACAGGGTCTCTCTGTGGGTTCTTAATACAGGATGGTGTGAGGACAGGATGCCATTTACATATTAATATTAGTAAAGTTTAATATATTTCTTATTTCTAGGTGAAATGTAAATATAAATTAAATTTTGAGTATTTTGTTTTCACACTAAAGAGATTGTCTAGCTTTCCTAAGTGGTTACACTCCTCTTAGACCATAGGCCACAATCACTGATATCATGTCAAACTCACCAAACCTACCAAGTAAACGAATGTTAAATTTTTCCTTTATCAACATAACAATTTTTGTTCATTTTGATTAAATTAATCAAATATTGATTTTTTTTATTTTAGTAAACTTAGATATGTAAAAAAAATATTCAGTCAAATCTAAAATAAGTGGCTATTTACTAGGTCCAATAAGTATTTTGTAAATCCCCCATGGCATAAGGCATACTCATTACTCTGAACTGGTGCCCCTTAAATTACACTTTTCATAATTTGTAAACAAGAATTTTAATTGCTAAACCAACTGTACATTGAAGTGTTTCTTAATAAAATAATAATTCTCAAATGTGAGGCATTTCTGTACATTTTGTTTAGGAAGAGATCTTAAATTTGTCTCTAATTTTATATTTTAAAGAATATAGATTACTACTATAATCCTTAATATTATTCTTAATTTACAAATGGTATAGTTAATGTAAAATAAAAAATTTTCCCTGTTCTTTTAGCTAAAAATTTAATATTTTACTCCCAAGGCATTTATCTGCACATTGTCTGTACAGAAAAAAACAAAAAACAAAAAACAAAAACCCTCCTACGCCTTAAATATTTAATTCCTCTAAGTTATCTTCAGTAGCTGCTGTGCTCACTCATGACAATTTCTAATTAATTTTAAATGGCATTTAATAGCCATTGTCCCAACAAGTACAGATGAATTAGGAGACATAATGCTTGTATTGTACAAAGAGTGGCCTATGTAAACTCTCAAATTAAATCCACACTATAGTCAAAACTCATTTGATGTTTGCATTTCCTACTTTGCAGGCAAGATGGTCTCAAAAGGCAGAATAGGGCTAAAGATGTGTTGGACAACTCTATAAGTACAGTCTCAAGACTCTTGTCATCTTAGCTGTCTAAATTACTTCAACAGGACTCAAGGGAATTTAAAGAGGAGAAATGACATGACAAACAATTATATTCTAACACTCTATTTATAACAATGCCCTTTCAGATTATTGTTCCTCCAGACTGACACATCACTGTAATCCCAGGGATGAACCAAGGGACTTATAGTTAGATCACGCACAGCTTGTAGGCAAAGAAAAAAATACGAATGAAGAGCTGACATTCAGGAAATATAGAGCGACTCAAGGATAAATTCAGCTGGGATGAGCTTAATTTATCAATGTCAATAACAACGGTGAACACATCGCAAGAATACATGCATATTAATTGAAAATAATTCAGATTAAATCACTGCGGTTTGACATTTTGAGATAGGCACTTTATCTTTTCAAGAAAAAGAGCACTATAAAATCTTTAATCTGAAAACACATCTTAATTGCATGTTATCACCTCCTAATTGCTTCTATATTATATTAAACATTTTGCTAATTACTAGCCTGATCATGGTGTAAATAGCTTGAGGCAAGAGCTCACATCCAGCTGAAGAGTCTTTGGAGCGCAGGAGAGCCCGGAGGAAGTTCAGCCCTTCCTGGGTTCATGGACTTGGACCTTCTTCATGGGCTATCCACCTCTATCTCAGATCTCTGGTGAGATAAAGAGATAAAGAAGCAATGGTGAAGACCAGAGATGTTTATTCATCTGTCAGATTCTAATATTATTTGTGGGAAAAGTTTTCATTCTTTCTGATATTACAGATATGCTCTTTCAAATGGCAGTATGTGAGTTTACGTTAAAAACAGGCTCGGAGGAAGACAATTTTGTATCTGTTTTTTAACTTTGATCTTTGGAACTTTGTCGGGATAAAATGCTGGTTAAATAGCCATTCTAAATATGGAAACTTTGCCCAATGTGGATGTATAAACTTTTACATATATTACAATTTAGAGTTCTTCCTCAAAGTAATGAATAATTTAAATTTTTTTAACATCTATTTATTTTCGAGAGAGAGAGAGAGAGACAGACAGAGCACGAGTGGGGGAGGGGCAGAGAGAGAGAGAGAGAGAGGGAGACACAGAATCTGAAGCAGCCTCCAGGCTCTGAGCTGTCAGCACAGAGCCCGACAGGGGGCTGAACCCACAAACCGTGAGATCATGACCTGAGCCCAAGTCAGGTGCTCAACCGACTGAGCCACCCAGGTGCCCCAAAGTAATGAATAATTTTAAATGGGTAAGATGTCTGTAAGTGAACAGCAAATGCATCTCTGAGAAAAAAATAACCAAAATAATGACTACTTTTTCCATATCATCAAAAATATATGCAAGCAAAAAGATAATAATATGTCTTGTTGGTTAAAAAAAATTAAATTAAACCAGTGAAATGGTGTGTTGGGACAGTGTGCTTGGCAAAAGTTTTAATTAATTTTTCTCTTTGTCCTCATCCCTTTATTCTTTAATAATCTCTATTTTTTTTTTTTTTGCTAGAATTTAAGGAATTGGAATGATTTTACAATATTTTTTTCAGGAAGAAAATTTTCCAGAACACAATAAAATGTTCAAAATGTTCCAGCCTGTTTAATACATCTATTCCACTTCTAAGAATTTTCCTTGTGGAACTCATACTACAGGAATGTTTTGAAAAGTTTCATATAATGATCATTATAATAGCATTATTAATTAGGTTACTTATAAAAAATAATCACACAATAGAAAATTATACACACTATGATAGTCATTTGGGGTATTTTCCCAATATTCTAGTTTTCCCCTTTCCAGGAACATGATAGGACTCCATCCCTCCCTCCCCGCTGAAGTTAGGCATGGTCATATAACTTTCAAAACAACTGTTATGGGCTGAATTATATCCCCTCAGATTCATATGCTGAAGCCCTAACCCAGGATGTGACTGTATTTAGACACAGTGCCTCTAGGGAGGTAATTAAAATTCAGAGAGGTCCTAAGGGTGGGGCCTTAATCTGATAGAAATGGTGTCCTTGTAAGAAGAGGAAAAGAACCAGATTTCTCTCTCTACCCATGCTCACACAGAAGAAGGCCATGCTTGTGAGGGCACAGTGAGATAGTAGCCATCCACAAGCCAGTAAGAAGGCCTCAGAGGAATCTCCAGACTTGTGAGAAAATAAATTTCTGTCGTTTAAGCGATTCAGACTGTGGGATTTTGTTATGGAAGCTCAAAAAGCCTGATGTAGCCAATCACAACAGGCGATATTGCATCAGTGAAGAAAAATAAACCCTTTCTGTTCTTTCTTTGTTTACTTTAAACCCCTGGAATTGGGGGATATTTTTTTTTCTTTTTTGTTTTTTCTTTTTTTTTTTTCCATGGCACAACCTAACCCAGCATGATTAAACTAAAGTTGTTTTTGCTTATCTGTTTTAAGGAATATTTGCTGTTTGATAAATAAAAATATGTTTTGCAATATTTAAAAGGAAACAATTTTATTAGTATTAAAGAATCGTTAGAAATAAACTAGATTGTTACTCTAATATGTTATAATGAAATAAATGGCCTAATTAACAGAAAAGTTTTTAAATTAAATCATCCTTATTTTCTTCTCTACGTGCTTTGGTTCTTCTCTCGTGTGTGTGAGTGTGTGTGAATCGTAAGTTCCACTTTCCACATAAACTTTTGGCGTGGCTACATGTTTCTGCTTCCACTATTGCTGATGTAATTAACTCTAAACGTTTGTTTGATTAATACTTTGTGACAACTTTTGAAAGTGATTCTTTTGATTTCTGTTTTCTTTTTTAATTTGGTTACACTCTCTGCATCTGGTCTATTGGCTTGCAGGTTGCCATTGATCTTTCTTTAATTATCCAGAGGACAAAAGATCATCTTCCATAAGGAGAGAGAAAAAAATGAAGGGGGAGGAAATTAATCCCTCCTCTTTTCATTGACTATTTGTCTGATCTTTGCCAGGTACTTTATTATTCTTTTCTTTCGTAACAGCTTAATGTTGTTCCAAAAGATTTTTTAAACATTGTCCTCTTCTGCTTGCTTTCAATTGTCCGTAACACTCCTTAAATTTAATGGAAGAAAAAATACCTAACCTGAGATTTTGATTTTTTTTTCTCCATTTATCAGCAATTTGTTGCCTTTAGCTATATCTGCATTTATTCATGTTGCTCTCTGGTCCTAAGGTGTGGTTTCCTATAATTTTCCTCATATCGTTCTGTTAAAATGTTTCATATTAAAAGTATTTGTAATATTATATCATTGGGTAATTGTGAGGATTAAATAAGCAACCAAGACCATAGTGGATTTCATTAAATATTAATTCTCTTTTGTTTCCATTTCTCCTATAAAATTCTAGGCAATTACTCAAAATTATTTTCTTCATTCAATAAAGTTTATTGCCTTAAGTCATGATTATTTCTTTTATACCACCACTCTATGATGTTTCTTGATAGCGACAGTTTTCATAATTGCTCCTGTCTTTTTTCCTTCCTCTTCCTCCCTTTCTTCCTTCCTCCTTTCTCTCCCTCCCTCCTTCTTTCCTTCCCTCCTTTCTTCCTTCCTTCCTCTCTTTCTGAAGACACTCTCCAAGATTCTGTGAAATTCCGTGCTGTTTAAGGTTTGACTCTGAGTATTTGTCAAACCAAACAATTATTCATAAATATTTTTTCTTTCCTACTTCTGTATACTGAATTTTTCTCCAGCTATGTCTACACTTGGATAAATGCAAGTTTTCAGATTTTTAATGCAAAAAGTTACTATTGAATGAGACTTGAACTGATCTTTCACCCTGCTATTATGTACTACTGACTGACTCACCAAAGAATGTGGAACTCTGCAGAAGGTTCTGTTTCATAAGTTTATTTCATATTCCTAACACCACGGTGCACATATTTGCTTGAATATGTTATCTCATCCATATTCAAATGTAATATCACAATGGCTGGTAATTCCTGATAGAAATGATACTAAGTAGTAAAATATGGTCCATTAGTTGTGTTCCAAATATATAAATGTAAGTATATATGTATATATATTTATGTAGCAATCTTAATAATAATATAAATTATGTTAAGGGTGTGTAGCAGCAGAGGCTATACCCTTCTGAACAGATGAATTTTCCTCAGAGGACGCTGATTAGTTCATTTTTCCTAATGAAGCTTTTATTTAGGCCAAAGATACTCTTTGCTTCCACTCTGCTCCCTTTTCTAAGAGCAAAAGCTTTTGTCTGCCTTTTTTTTTTTTTTTGAAAGATAGAGCAATTTTGCTTAGATTAAAGAGAAATTCTGAAGCTTTTCAACCTGGCCTGAGAGAAAAGTACCTGAGGATTTAATCAATATGGAAAATGAAGTGATTCTCTAGCAATTGTGTAGTAATTTTTCTGGAATCCTACAGTTTTAAGGAGGAGAGGGACTTAATGATCATCTAAGCCTTTTTATTTTACACATAATAAAGATGAGATGAAAAGAGCGTAAGTAACTTATCTGAGATAGTGACACAGAAGTATTTAGGCCTGGCTAAATGATTTAGTCACCAGTTATGTTATTTGTCCTGTAGTAGTCAAACAGGAGTCATTTCCCTCCACCCATACAGCTCGTAGAGAAGTTCTGTAAGTTGTGTGTAAGATTCGGAAACCAGCTCAAGGAGCATGAAGTTGGCAATATACATGAAATCAAGAGGCCAGTAATTATTCAAAGGTGTCAGCACATGGCAGAAGTCAAGTGATGCCACCTTTGTTTCTTTTTTTTATTTTTTATTTTTTATTTAAAAAAATTTTTTTTCAACGTTTTTTATTTATTTTTGGGACAGAGAGAGACAGAGCATGAACGGGGGAGGGGCAGAGAGAGAGGGAGACACAGAATCCGAAACAGGCTCCAGGCTCCGAGCCATCAGCCCAGAGCCTGACGCGGGGCTCGAACTCACGGACTGCGAGATCGTGACCTGGTTGAAGTCGGACGCTTAACCGACTGTGCCACCCAGGCGCCCCACCTTTGTTTCAAGCTATAGAGTTTCTGAGAACCTTAATTAGCAGTAGATTTGTAGACCTCTGTGAGTTATTCCCAAGTTTTGGGCATTTTTCTTTTTCTTTGAGGTATGTATGTAAATTAGTATGTTAAATAGGATAGCTTTGTTTAAAACCTACAGTGACTTTTTTTTTTCTCAATTTTGAAAGCAATGTAACTAATGTTTTTCCTACCGCTAAAGTCATTTCTCTTTGCCCATAAATTGGAATTTAATCTTTCTCAAACATTACTTCCATTATATCACTCTTCTCCTTTTAAAAGTCAGAAGCTCCCCATTATACACAATAGAAACAAAATCTCCCCAGGCCACACCAGCATCCAGAAGCAAATGAGATCGCATTAACATTAATAACTAGACTCTCACTGCCTCCTGCCCTCACATGAATTACACTGGACCCCAACCCCTTGCAAAGCACGTACCCCACCCAAGTGTTTCCGGGAGTCCCCAGAGGGTGTTTCCCTCTTGCTCTAAACAAGTCACCCTCACTGGGCATGGTTGGGACCCTGCTTGCATTTATAGTTCTCCCTTTCTGCTACTCTTGTTCCCCAAGCTCACAGTTTCTTTGGGCACTGCCAGAAGCTGAGTGCTGTGACTGCAAACCACAGTGCCATTGTCACATTAGCTCTGTCCCGTCATCTCTGCCCTGTCACCTGATCCTCCTGCTGGGCTCACTGCTGCTGTGAAGCACATGGAAGTTTCTGCAGTGCAGGTAGGCCCCCCTGATGTTCACATGCCACCATTACTCTGTGGGGCACTCGCCTTTTCTGGGCACCACAACCAATGTCCTGTAGCTGCCAGCAGCCCCAGGCTGTGCTGGGGTCTACAGTAAAGAGTGGCACATGCATAGACCTGTATGGGCAATTAACAATATTGCCCCTTCTCCAGTGGTATACAAAGTTTTCTTTCTTTCTTTTTCTGTTTATTTATTTATATATATTTTTTAGGGTAGCCAAGCCCTAAAAGAGAGCCCTCCAAGAGAGGAAAAAAGTTCTGTTTGCTATCAGTGAAAGTGCTGTTTCTCATGATATTGGCCAATGACTTCCTTGAGATTTGCTCCAGAAGTGGCATCCATGGGTGGTCCCATGCTGCCATAACAGCCTAGGCTCTCCCGCTGCTCAGGCTCACAAAGCAAGTTGAGTCCTCTGAGAAATAAACTCAGGTTTCTATGCCAATACCTGAATCTCACCCAGATCCTCAACGCTGAGTAAATTCACATATTCGCCCAGATCCACAATTTTGCTCAATTCTCCTTGTTCAAACCAGCACCTCACGAAATTGTGGTATCGTCCCTTTTTGCTTCCCTGATAATCCACACTGTGGAGGTCAGATTTTGGAGTCATCCCCCAGTGTTTTTGCCTCCCTCAAACTTGCCAACTGGTTTAATATTTCTCCATAGTCTCAAAGACAAATCCACTCACATCAAGACCTGTAGAGAAATTTCATACGAAGTCTCATTTGGTGTAGGCAGCTCAGCTAGAGGATCCCCACACAGTGCCCCCCACCACCCCTCTCCTTCTCTTCTCCCTTATGGGTCTCCTCTTCCTCACCCCCCTCCTTTTAGCCTAAGGCATCCCCGTCCTCTGACTCTCTGTAGAAACTCGTCTTCCAAGTCTCTTTAACAAATGGTGCTGGGAGAACTGGACAGCAACATGCAGAAGAATGAAACTAGACCACTTTCTTACACCATTCACAAAAATAAACTCAAAATGGATAAAGGACCTGAATGTAAGACAGGAAAGCATCAAAACCCTAGAGGAGAAAGCAGGAAAAAAACCCTCTGACCTCAGCCGCAGCAATTTCTTACTTGACACATCCCCAAAGGCAAGGGAATTAAAAGCAAAAATGAACTATTGAGACCCCATGAAGATAAAAACTTCTGCACTGCAAAGGAAAAAATCAACAAAACTAAAAGGCAACCAATGGAATGGGAAAAGATATTTGCAAATGACATATCAGACAAAGGGCTAGTATCCAAAATCTATAAAGAGCTCACCAAACTCCGCACCCGAAAAACAAATAATCCAGTGAAGAAATAGGCAGAAAACATGAATAGACACTTGTCTAAAGAAGACATCCAGATGGCCAACAGGCACATAAAACGATGCTCAATGTCAGTCCTCACCAGGGAAATACAAATCAAAACCACACTCAGAGATCTCCTCATGCCAGTCAGAGTGGCTAAAATGAACAAGTCAGGAGACTAGATGCTGGCGAGGATGTGGAGAAACGGGAACCCTCTTGCACTGTTGGTGGGAATGCAAACTGGTGCAGCCACTCTGGAAAATAGTGTGGAGGTTCCTCAAAAAATTAAAAATAGATCTACCCTATGACCAGCAATAGCACTGCTAGGAATTGACCCAAGGGATACAGGAGTGCTGATGCATAGGGGCACTTGTACCCCAATGTTTATAGCAGCACTCTCAACAATAGCCAAATTATGGAAAGAGCCTAAATGTCCATCAACCGATGAATGGATAAAGAAATTGTGGTTTATATACACAATGGAATACTACGTGGCAATGAGAAAGAATGAAATATAGCCTTTTGTAGCAACGTGGATGAAACTGGAGAGTGTTATGCTAAGTGAAATAAGTCATACAGAGAAAGACAGATACCGTATGTTTTCACTCTTATGTGGATCCTGAGAAACTTAACAGAAGACCATGGGGGAGGGGAAGAAAAAAAAAAAAGAGGTTAGAGAGGGAGGGAGCCAAAGCATAAGAGACTCTTAAAAACTGAGAACAATCTGAGGGTTGATGGGGGGTGGGAGGGAGGGGAAAGTGGGTGATGGGCATTGAGGAGGGCACCTGTTGGGATGAGCACTGGGTGTTGTATGGAAACCAATTTGACAATAAATTTCATATTTAAAAAAAATGAAAAGAAGAAAGAAAGAAAGAAAGAAAGAAAGAAAGAAAGAAAGAAAGAAAAAACTTGTTTTCCAGTATCTCACAGCTCATTCCCTTCTAATACAGAGCAATTTAGCTGCTCCTAATATTTACCTTCAATGCACATATCTTCTATTCACCATGTGCTCAGTGTCTCAGACACTAGAACTTGTCCTTCTTAGAGGATGGTATCTGAACTCACTTTGTTCTCAGAAAAGGGTTTGCCACTCAGCTACACAATCCTTGAGTAAATGTGCAGGTGCAAATGAAACGTTTTGGAAACACCTGACATTATTGTCTTGGATCCACCTACCTCCTGTTCTAGTGGGAGTAATCAGACTCTCTAGGGGTCCTGCTGTATTAGTTTGGGTGGGCTACATAACAAAGTACCACAGCCTAGGCAGCTCAAACAACAGACATTTATTTTCTCGCAGTTCTGGAAACTAGAAGTCCAAGATCAGGGGGACAACAGAGTTGATTTCTTCTGAGGCCTCTCTCCTTGGTTTGTAGAAGGCTGTCTTCTCCCTGGGTCTTCACATGGTCTTTTCTGAGTGTGCCTATCTTTATTCTAATCTCCTCTTCCTATAGAGGCATGAGTCAAATTGGATTACAGTCCACACTAGTGACCTTATTTTAACTTAAGTTACTTCCTTAAAGATAAAATCTCCAAATATAGTCACATTCTGAGGTTTTAAGGGTTAAGACTTCAATGTATAAATTCGTGGGGTTGGGGGACACAACTCAGGTCATAACACCTGCTTTCCTGATTGACCTGGCTATTGAGCTATTTTATGCCCTCCCCTCTAGGCACTTTTTCTTCTTACTACACCCCAGCCAGGCAAGGAGTATAGAACTGGTGACTCTTTGGGGCACTGGGGAAGGAGTGATCATCCTTGGAGCTATCATTTAGCCCCACCTCTCTGACACAAATTCACTGACTAAGGATTTTCAACAGGAGCACACTTTACTTTTTTCATCTCACCACGTTAGTAAGTTTTTGTCCTGCAAGGAAAGGACTAAGGCATTTGCCAATTCTGTTACTTTCCCACTGGCTCAAATTAACTAGTTCCGTTGTTCCCTCAGCTCATTTTCCAAAAGGACGGGTCCCCTGAAAAAGACTCCCCATTGGCTAATGGTCCTCAGATACCAATTTTGGCCATGATTTAAAAAAAAATGGATGTTTCTAAGATACAGACTTTTGAGAAATTCTTTATTTGTTCCATTATTCTCCAACCATACATTATATATGTACCATACATTTAGATAGATAGATAGATAGATAAAGATAGATATTAGATAGATATAGATATAGATATAGATAGATATTAGATAGATATTAGATATTGTCTAATCTTACAGTGAGAGAAAAATGGATGTTTAAGGAGGGTATGTAAATTGGCCAAGATAACACAAAGGTAACATATTTGGGGATGGCTTGTTCTAAAACAAGCTTAACAATTATATCATCCCTGACATACATTCTATAGCCACTGCTGGATTACTACCAGTGATACGAAGCTGTTGCTGAGTAAGATACCAAATGTGATGACAATGACGAATTTTAGGGTCTTCCTTCTCATATTGACAATATATCTTTTTTGTTCTTGTTATTTTTATCTATTCTCTTACCAGACGTGGAGTTACAGAGCAATTTTTCACAAAATGGGCTTTACATATATGAAAAGGAAAATACCAATTTTATGAAACTATGTTTTGATTTTTTCCCGTAATCATCCCTAACTTTTTAAATTATCATCCTATGGCAAAATTTCGGGCCAGAAAAATCATATTTTACCTATTTTTAACATGTGCTCGTCCATAAAATCTACCCTCTGTGTGCTGTCCAGATGCAAACACAACCTTGAGATGGGGTCTCGACTGCTGCAGAAGTAGGAGACACTGAAATTAATGTCTCCTTTGATATGGGTTCTCCATATTAATTACTGAAGATTAAATCTATAATCATTTTTTTCACAGTCATGGCGATGATGATTCTTTTGAGTTTGTTGGTTATGAAATCATCACACTTGTTTTTTTTTTTTTTAAAGTAAACTCGACGTCTAATGCAGGACTCGAACTCACAACCTTAGTGTGAAGCATTGCTTGCTGTACTGACTCAGCCAGCCAGGCACCTGCCATATCATGAGACGTTTATGTATGCATACTTCTTAGATTTCCTCCCCAGGTAATGTTTTGAATCTGAAGATAAATTATTACTTTTAGTTCTGAATTTATCATGCTTTTCCAGTCTACTGAGAGCTTTCAGACCTTGATACTGCCACCCAAAATATTAGTGATTGTGTCTGACTTTGTGCCATTCATACAGCCATACAAGTCTTCTACATCTTCAGACAAATCATCGATAAAAGCATTGCTTGAGACAGGGTTAACGATGATAAAAGGAGTTAAAGGAACAACTATTCTTATTACACATAATACTGAGTGCTTTTTATGTTGCAAGCACTATGCTAAAGTAGAACATATGCATTATTTTTTAATGTTTATTTTTCATTTTTGACGGGTGGGGGAGGGACAGAGAGAGAGGGCAATAGAGGATCCAAAGCTGGCTCCGTGCCAACAGCAGAGAGCCCAATGTACATATGCATTATTTCATTTGATCTTCAACACATCTCTATCTAGTCCTTTTTAAATTTTTTTACTTTTTAAGAATTTGAGGTGAAATCCACATCGCATACAATTAGCCATTTTAGAGTGTACGATGCGGTGGCATTTAATGCATTCACGACGTTGTCCAACCACCGCTTCTCTCAAATTCCAAAGCTTTTTCATTGTCTTAGAACATCCCATATCTTAAAAGCTATCATTTCCAACCCCCTTACCTCTATCCCCTGGCAACCACTAATATATCTTCTGTTTCTATAAATTTGCTTGTTCTGGATGTTTCATATAAATGGCATTACACTATTTGTCTTTTCGTATCTGACTTGTTTCATAATTTTTCTTAGGTTCATCCAAGATGTAGCACGTTTCATTCCTTTTCTGTGGCTAGATAATATCCCATCGCATGCATGTGTCAAAATATATTCACTCACTGAGGAGTGTTTGGGTTGGTGGATGTGTTTACCTATTATGAATGATGCTGCTATAAACTGCTACCCAGACAAGGGGTTTTGTGAACATGTTTTCTTTTGTCTTGGATATATACCAAGGAGTAGAATTGCTGGCTCATACGGTAATTTTATATTTAACTTTTTGGAGAACTGGTAAACTGTTTTCCACAATGGCTACCCCATTTTACACTCCTAACAGTAATGTGTCAGCGTTCCAATTTCTCCACATCTTCACCAGCACTTACTTTCTGTTATTTTAATTATAGCCATCCTAGTAAGTGTGAACTGGTTTATTGTTGTGACTTTCATTTGCATTTTATTAATGACTAATGAAGTGGAACATATGCTAATGTGCTTTTGACCACCTCTTTGTAGAAATATCTAGTCAAATACATTTCCAATTTTTAATTGAGTTGTCTTTTTGTTTTTGCGTTGTATTGTTTTATGTATTCTAGGCATTAAAATCTTTATCAGATAGCAGATTTGCAAATATTTTACCATTCTGAGTTGTCTTTTATTTTATTGATAAAATTTGATACTCAAAAGTTTTTAATTTTCATGAAGCCAATTTGTTTATTTTTTAATTTTGTTGCTTGTACTTTTGGTGTCAAATATAAGAATCTATTGTCAAATCTGAGGTCATGAAGATATACCTCCCATGTTTTATTCTAATAGTTTTATTGTTTTAACTAATATTTAGGTGATTGAGCTATTTTGAGTTTATACATATATATATATGTATATGTATATATATATATATATATATAGAGAGAGAGAGAGAGAGAGAGAGAGAGAGGAAGTCCAATGTCGTTCTTCGTGATGTGGCTATTCAGTTGTTCTAGCACCGTTTGTTGAAGACACGATGCTTTCCAAATAGAATGTTCTTGACATTTTGTCAAAATCAATTGACCATAGATATTGGGTTTGTTTATTTCCTCTCAATTCTATTCCATTGGTTTATAAGGTCATCCTTAATCCAGTACCACAGTCTTTTAATTATTAGAGCTTTGTAGTAGTTTTTATTTATTTATTTTTTTATTCATTCATTCATTCATTCATTTTTGATTTTTAAAAATTTTATTTATTCTCAAGTCAGTTAACATACAGTGTAGTCTTGGCTTCAGGAGTAGATTCCAGTGATGCATCACTTACAATCCAGTGCTCATCCCATCAAGTGCCCTCCTTAATGCCCATCACCCATTTTCCCCACTCCCATCAACCCTCAGTTTGTTCTCTGTATTTAAGAGTCTTTTATGGTTTGCCTCCTCTCTGTTTTTGTCTTACTTTTCCTACTCTTCCTCTATGATCATCTGTTAAGTTTCTCAAATTCCACATATGAGTGAAATCATGTGATATCTGTCTTTCTCTGACTGACTTATTTCACTTAACATAATACCTGCCAGTTCCACCTACATTGTTGCAAATGTCAAGATTTCATTCTTTTTGTTGCCAAGTAGTATTCCATTGTGTATTACTTCTTTATCCATTCATGAGTTGATGGACACTTGGACTCTGTCTATAATTTGGCTATTGTTGATAACTCTTATAAACATTGGGTGCATGTGCCCCTTCAAATCAGCACTCCTGTAGTAGTGCAATTGCTGGGTCATAGGGTAGTTCTATTTTTAATATTTGAGGAAACTCCACACTGTTTCGCAGAGTGGCTGCATCAGTTTGCTTTCCCACCAGCAGTGCAAGAGGGTTCTTTCTCCACATCCTTGCCAACATTTGGTTCCTGAGTTGTTAATTTTAGACATTCTGATTGGTGTCAGGTGGTATCTCACTGTGGTTTTGATTCATATTCCCCTGATGATGAGCAATGTAGAGCATCTTTTCATATGTCTGTTTGCCATCTGGATGTCTATTCCTGTCTTCTGCCCACACCTCAGCCCCAGCAACTTCTTGACATGTCTCCGAAGGCAAGGGAGATAAAAGCAAAAATGAACTACTGGGACCTCTTCAAGAAAAAAGCTTCTGCACATACAGGAAACAATCAACAAAACTAAAAGGCAACTGACAGAATGGGAGAGATATTTGCAAATGAATATCGGATAAAGGGTTAGTATCAGAAATGTAAAGAACTTACCAAATTCAACACCTTAAAAAAACAATATAGTAATTTTTAAAATAAAAACGTGAGTTCTCCAATTTTGTTTTTCTTTTGCAATATTGTTTCTAGTGACTTCGGGCCCCTTCATATTTGGTATGATTTTAAGACTAGGCTTTTTCCATTTCTACAGAAAAGGCAATTATAGTTTTGATACGGGTTGCATTGAATCAATAGATTACTTTGGCAGACATTGACATTTTAGCAATTTTAATCATTGAACATGTGATGACTTCCTATTTAATTAGGTCTTTCTTACTTTCCGCATTATTCTTTTTGTATAATTTTCAGTGTACAAATCTTTCAATTATTGATTACATTTATTCCTAGATATTTTATTATTTTAGATTCTTTTGCAGATGGAATTGTTTTCTTGATTTCCATTTTGGATTATTCATTGATAGTATATAAAAACACACCTGATTTTACAAATTGATCTTGAACCCTGCAAGAACCCTTTGATTAGCTCCTATAGTATTTTTGTGATTCTTTGGGATATCTATGTATAGAATCATGTTGACTGCAAATAGAGATAGTTTTAGTTTTTCCTTTCCAATTTGGATACCTTATTTCTTTTTCTTGCCTATGTTCTCTGGCTAGGTCTTCCATTACAATGTTGAATAGCAGTGGCAAAATTGCACCTCCTTGTTTCGTCTCTGGTCTTAGGAGCAAAGCTTTCAGTCTTTCACCATTGAATATATGATTTTAGCTATTGGTTTTTAATTAATGTCCTACATCTTAGAAAATTCCTTTCTACATGACATACATAAAAGTGTATTGAAGTTTTTCAAATATGTTCTGTATCAATTGAGATATTTATGTGGGTTTTGTTTTCTTTGTTCTATGTATATGATGTACTAAATTAATTTATTCTTTTTTTTCAAATTTTTTTTTCAACGTTTTTTATTTATTTTTGGGACAGAGAGAGACAGAGCATGAACGGGGGAGGGGCAGAGAGAGAGGGAGACACAGAATCGGAAACAGGCTCCAGGCTCCGAGCCATCAGCCCAGAGCCTGACGCGGGCTCGAACTCACGGACCGTGAGATCGTGACCTGGCTGAAGTCGGACGCTTAACCGACTGCGCCACCTAGGCGCCCCCTAAATTAATTTATTCTTATGTTGAGCCATCCTCATATTCATGGGATAAATCCCACTTGGTAATAGTGCATAATGTTTTCAATTTGCTGTTGTACTTGGTTTGTGAATATTCTGTTGAGGATTTTTGCATCAATATTCATAAGAGATGTTGCTCTGTAGCTTTCTTCTGATGGCATCTTTGTCCGTCTTTGGTATTAGGGTAATGCTGGTCTCATAGAACGTATTAGGAAGTATTATTTCTCCTCTTCTTCCTCCTCCCCCCCTTCTCCTCCCTCCTCCTCCTCCTCCTCTTTCTTCTTCTTCTTCTTCTTCTTCTTCTTCTTCTTCTGTTAAGAATTTGAGGAGAATTGGTTAATCTTCCTTTTATGTTTGGTAGAATTTACCAGTCAGGTCATCTGGTCTTGAATCTTTCTTTATTAGGAGGTTTTTGATTACTACATCAATCTCTGTACACGATCTTTTGATCTTTTGAGATTTTCTATGTCATCTTGAGTCAGTTTGGTAATTTGTGTTTTTCTAGGAATTTGTCCATTTTATATAGATTGTTATATTTGTTGGTGTATAATTATTCATTATTCTCCTAATACCCTCTTGATTTCTGTAAGATTAGTAAAAGATTAGTTGCATTTCTGTTTCATTAGTAAAGATTAGTTGCATTTCTGATTTTATTTAATTGTATCTTTTTTCTTTTCTCTTTCTTTTTTTAAGACTAGGTAAAGGTTTGTAATTTTGTGACTTTTTCAAGGATGAACTTTTGGTTTTGTTGCTTCTCTTTATTAATCATCTTTGAGATGCTGGTGGTAACATTATTTCCCCAAAAAAATAAAAATAAGGAAAACTCAAGAGGAGTTTTGGACAGATGTTATACAAATGAATTTAACATTTGGAGGATATCAATTTTGCAGCTATAGAGACTGAATCAGTTACTTCAATAAATGTAAGTAGTGATTTGCTTCTTCCATCGAAGTACTCATCAACTTCTCTACAACACCAATAGGTTAGAAGATAGTAAATTATGTTAATGAAACAGATATTATAATTAAATGTACATTGTTATTAAGGAAAGGCTTTATGGTCTAATGGTGTTAAGAAAATATAAAAACTGTTGATTTTACCAGCTCTCTTTAGCGAGTAGCCAAAATAATACTGTTCTCTTGGATTCTACAACTTTGCCAGAGTAGATGAAACTATTCTAAACAAGTACAAAGCCTATAAACACAAGGAGAAAAAGACACTAAAACACTTAGAAAAGGATATAAACAAGAAACCAAGTCAGCTGGTAAAGTAAAATGGAAATTTTACTAATGCAGATTCCTTTATTTCCCATTGAATTGTAGTTCTACTTTGCTGCTTTAGGTCTGTGGTTGTTGAATGCCCTCCAGCCATCAATCTAAAATAAAGATTTGCAATCCAGAAAACCCCTCCCAAATCACCATAAAAACAAATCAAATTAGAATCACAACTTTTTGGAAACTCAGAGAAAAAGTGAAGAATGATGTGAAAATATGTACTTTTCATTTCCATCAAACTCTGTTTTCCTGATTCCCACTGGACTACAAGTGTTGAAATTCTGAAAGAAAATGTTCATATGACACATTATCCACAGAACTCGGCAAACCAAATACAACTTTATAAGATGCCAAAATCCTAAGTGCTGTTAAATTACTCCCAGACTCTCTTTTATTGCAAAGTGCAACTGGTCTTAAGTACTGCTCATTGTTCACAATTTCACAAGTTTTTGAAGTTAAATATTTCTAATTTAAGTTTACTAAAGTGGAATAAGCATGTAATTTCAAAAGAAAGCCAGAGCACCAGAGATATCTATGCCCTTTTTTCCGTGGGTTGTTTCTATGCAATTTTGGCCTCCCCTAGCCCATTATTATATCCAGTAAAACAAGATAAAACAATAAAACAATAAATAAATAAAGCATTTAAAATATAGAAACTTTAAAAAACATTCCAGGAAACAGGTTTAGAGTAGGAAGGAACTTCACTAAGTCAAATTTATTCATTTTATAGATAAGAAAACTGAAGCCTCAAAAGGTCAAGACTTGATGAAGGTCAGCTAAATTGTTAAGGGCTTAGGAAGAAGTGAACTTCCACTCAGCGTAAGAAGTATATTTCTAGTCATCCAAATCAGGACAATTTCTCTACCAATAACTGATATTACTGACTTTCATTTCATGCCTCATACAATCTAGAGTATTTCTAATTAATAATTTATTCTATTGTCCCTTTTGTCTATAGATTATTTTAATGGTAATGTAAGTGAATTCTGTTAATAAAGCTGATTTCAACATGCATGGTGTTTAAAAATGTACTTTAACTTAAGGCTAGTTAATTCTTTTAAATTTTATATTACTATTTCCCTAAAATGCATTTGTTTATTGATCTTTAGTGTGACTTGATAGTGATCAAATCCATTATTTAATACTTATGTCCTATTCAATTCCAAAAAGGATGTAAGAAAACCAATGACATTAAAGCAGATATCATAGAATGGTAAAACAATAAAGTGTAAGAAAGGATAGAAAGCCAAGTAGTAAAGACAGAATAGAGATACGATAATGCCAGAAAAACGAATCTATAAACTCTCCCAACAAAATTTCAATTTGAGCTTCCTGAGAACCAAGGAGAAAGGAGGAACATGATTGACGGTTTATAGAACTCTCATTTGATGAAGAGAGATTGTCTCCCTTTTTATTGTATCTTAGAAACTCAGATCTAAAACACACAGGACATATCATTATTTTAATGATTCTACTTTTTTCTTTTGTCTGTTTTGTTAGCATGAGCATCTTAAGAAGAATTAATTATGTGAATTTTAAGTAAAAGTTAGTGAGTAGCATGAGACATAAGACCCGTTTTTAGTCATTTTACTGTTTTTGTTTTAATATTTAATGCAGATATTTTGTTCATGACTTTCCTACTTTGGTCCTAGATAAAAGCAGTGGCATTTTTAGATTTTATAATTTAAAAATTTTTAAATCAAATAATTATTAAATTATTAAATTAAATTATTAAATTTTAAAATCAAATAATTATTGTATATAATCCTATATAGGCAATTTTGTACAAAGCCATGATAGTAAGATGTGAGTTTGCAGCTTTCTGATGTCATACAATACTGATTAAAATGTAGATAGCAAAGATATTTCATAAATTTGGATAAAAAGCATAAGTGTAAAAATACACTTAAAGTTATTCTATAAACAAAAGGTATTTTTCTGTCTAAACTTGTACAAACTTTTGTTTGATCTTTAAAAGTAGAAAGAAACTCTTATTGAGTTAAACACTTGCAACTTTCTGTGTCTTAAGACATTCAAGTCAATTATTATAAAGTGGGGAAAATAATTTTTTATAATCTTTGTACAACTCAAAAGTGTTCACACGATTTTTTTAAAAGTTCAAAAGCAATGTACTATAGTACAACAAAGCAAGGATTCTACAGATATTATTTTAAACTGTTAAGCCAAAAAATACAATAAAATTGTTAAGCCGAAAGGAGTTTTGCTTTCAAAATCTGCATCCTCCAACAGCTACAATGATGAGAGCAAACATCTTCCCTCCCCCTAAAACTTCATGCCAATCCCTCATGTGGACTTTTTGGAATTTACTCTTTATTGGGACAGAGATAGAAGTTTTCACTCTTTTGCTAAACATTCTCTCTTCTCTGTCCCATTACCCCATACCTGGAATACAGACTCGTCACCACTCCTGACTCTACCAGTACTGGTTTCCTCCAGGTTACCAGAGACTTCTTACACAGGGATCTTTCCTGACTTCCAGCCCTACACTTGACCTTGTTGTTTTCCTATGTCCCAAACCAGTCTCCTTTGGCTCACTTGATCCTTCACCTTTCTTACTGTCCCTCTCTGTTGCTATTCATGTTTTTCTTCCCTTCTACTGCTGCCTTCCTCTTATAGGAGCTCATATTTCTGTTCTTGATACCTACAATTTTAACTTAGCAGTTTTATTAAATAAGCCACTTTCATTGCTTAGCTTTTATTTTTTTAATCCGATGACTTTGAACTGTGGAACTTCATTTAGAAGCCACTGCTTTTGTCTCGGTGCCTGTTCTCTGCAGCTTATACAAGCCCACATAAGGGATCCTCAAATGCAATATATCCAATAGGGAAACTGTCTCTTCCTCTAAGACCAACACTCCTCTCAAATAGCTTCGTTTCAGTCAGATGTATTCACATTTGCAATCTCTTAAACTGAAAATCTTCAGTCATGTTTTTTCTTCATATCTTATTTGAAACTATTTTAATATTTCATCAGTTCCTTCCAAATGTATCAAAAATAAGAAAGTCACAAACCAATTTAAACCAAATGATCACAGTTGAACACAGAACTTAAGTCTCGAAAGTAACAAATACTAGTTTACTAACTTCCATTTGATATCCACAGATGCTTACCCAGAACTTTATTTCATCTTATAAGGGTTCCATTAATGTTCCAGTTAAGATTGCTCATGACTTCTTTCCACATAATCTCAAAATATTCATTTTACCCTACTTTTTAATGGACAATGTCATATAGTCATGTGACTATATGGAGAAGATTTAAAAATGGCATCTTAAAAGAAACGGTGACCCCGTTTCAGGAGCCCATCAAAATTTATTAGTCAAAGATTAGGCCTGGAATCAAACTAAGTTATATTCAAATACTATCAGTTATGAAAGCTTAAACATTTTATGCCCCAGATGAATGTATTTTCAGTAGTATGTCTCTTACCTGGAATACTGTAGATTATTCCAAATCTATTAGGAATGTTTGTGGCAATAAGTAATAGGAAACCCAACTACGGAGATAAACAAATACAGTTTTGTTTTTGTTACATTAGGAGAAGCCTCGGATAAGCAGTTGCCGGTGCTGGTTGAGTCCCTCAGTGAAGTGACCCCCACAGTGTTTTCTTGCCATATCCAGTATCACATCTGCATTCCAACAAGAAGCAAAAACAGGGCTCTGAGAAGGCAACAGGCGTTCCAGGATTTCCACAGCTGACTTTCTCTCAAATGTCATCATTCAGAACTTTTTTTTAAAAAAATTTTTTTACATTTATTTATTTATTTATTTTTGAGAGACAGAGAGAGACAGAGCACAAGCGGGAGATGGGCAGAGAGAAGGAGACACAGAATCCGAAGCAGGATCCAGGCTCCGAGCTGTCAGCACAGAGCCTGACTAGGGGCTCGAACTCATGAACCGCGAGATCATGACCTGAGCTGAAGTCAGATGCTTAACTGACTGAGCCACCCAGGAGCCCCTGTCATTCAGGACTTTTATTTGAAGTTCCTCCAATTGAAAGATGTCTGGGAATGGAGATGAAGTTAACCTATAATATCCCTATACTTCCTTCTCTCTTTTTTTTGCTAAAGCTCACCTAAAATCTCAACTCCTGCATAAATCTTTTCCAACTGCTGCTGATCACATACATCCCAAATTCTTGTAGATTTCCTTTTCAATTAGAGCAGTGCCTTGCAGTATATCACTAAAATCTTCAGGCCTTAATATTTTCCATTTAATGTTTTGTTTTCTAAAAATGTCAATGTGCACTGAGGGCTGAAGCTATGCTGTCCTCTTTTTGGTCCGCACGGAATGGAACACCTTGCTAGACAAATAGTGATACTCCATGTGATTTGGGGATTTAGATTCAGGGAAGCTCCAATCTGAAATTGAGAATGACTAATTTTAATTGTGTAGTCCTAGCAAGTGAATTTGCCTTTCAAGTTTATTTTTTTCTCCATAATTGTGAAAAAAAGATAACTCAGGAAAAATATGAGAAATTGGTATAATAAAATGTATCAAACATGGTATGTGTCTAAAATGCATTATTTTCCTTTATAAATGTTTGATCATAGTTGATATGCATATGCTTTCTACTTAATATAATATGTGCAACTTACATTTTTAGATGCTCAAACTGAAAACTTTAGAAATTAATCCCTTTAGAAAGCCACTCTATTAAAAAAGACAACTTTTGTTTTCCTTAAATTAAAATGTACTTCAATTTCATTTAGTACTAAGTTCAAGGCTATTAAATACATTATTTGCTGATTATACTCATTTTAGGTAGAATTTAGGTAATCGTATCACAACAATCTTTAAAGATAATATCTTTTCATATTTATTTTGCTATAGTCAGAGCTCAAGGGATCTTATCTGGAAGCTGTGTTTATCAAGAAAGCACACTGTTGGGGCGCCTGGGTGGCTCAGTCGGTTAAGCGGCCGCCTTCGGCTCAGGTCATGATCTTGCAGTCCGTGAGTTCGAGCCCCGCGTCGGGCTCTGTGCTGACAGCTCAGAGCCTGGAGCCTGCTTCAGATTCTGTGTCTCCCTCTCTCTGACCCTCCCCCGTTCATGCTTTGTCTCTCTCTGTCTCAAAATTAAATAAAACGTTAAAAAAAATTAAAAAAAAAAAAGGAGGCACACTGTTTTACTCACAGAGTATGCTTATTTGTGGGAGAGTGCTAAAGATTATGTTGTGGGGGGACACCTAAATTACTTCCCCAAGTTTTTTTTTAGTGCTACCTCTACTTTATAGCCCTGCATCTTTTTGTTAGTGTGGCTTTTCCATTAAGGTTTATTTTTTGGAAAGTTGCTGGAAATGGGTGAGCGTAATCCAAATGTTTCAAGGTATTATTAGAGAAAAAATTAGCAAAGGGATTTAGAAGGACTCTTTTTAAAGGAAACTACAAGTTCCTACATATTAACTAAAATGTCAATAGTTTTCATTTAAATTACATCCTTGCAAAATAAAGAAAAATGAAAACCAGTTTCAAAAGTTATACCCTAAAGTTATTAAAATATACATGAAAGTAGATAAAATTCTATAATGACCTCTCATGTGTTCATTATCCAGCATCAAAAACTCAACAGATAACTAATTTTATAGATACTACACTATCTATTGCTGTAAAAGAAAACCCCAAATCCACAACACAACAGCAATCTAGTAGCTTAGAACCATAAACATGTATTTTCTTATTCTCTGTGGGTCAGAAATTTAGGGGCAGCTTAGTTGAGTGGTTCTGAGAGTCACTTGGAAGTTGCAGGCAAGATGTGACTGTGGTCACCTAAAGTCTGTCTAGGGCCAGAGGGCTCACTTCTGAGGTGTTTGTCCCACAGGTTATTGGCAGGAGGCCCCGTTCCTCAGGGGTTGTTGGTAAATGACTCAGTTCCTCACCACATAGGGCTACTGGATTGTTCTCATGACATGGCCACCGTTTGCACACACAGCAAGAGATAAAGGAAGGAGAAGAAAGAGGAAGCCATAATGATTCTTATGACTTAGTTTTGGAAATCACGCAGTTACTTCTGCCATATTCTATTTGTTAAAAGTAGGTCACTGCATACAACTTCTATTGGAGGAGAGAGGAATCAAGATCCAGATCTTGAAAGGAGGAGTATCAAAGAACATAGTTTAAAATCACCATAATATATCCAGACACTTTCTACTCATTCCAATTATTTTGAAGCAATTCCAGACAGCACATCATTTCATCTGCAAATACTTCAAAAAACACCCCCCAAAACACAATCTCATTCTCATAACTGAAAAAAAAATAATTTTTAATGTCATCAAATATATAATCAGTGTTCATATTTCTTTGATTTTTTCATAATTTTTTTTTACAGTTGGTTTGGTTTGTTTGAATCAGATGAAAACACAACATGGGGTTCTTTACAAGTGTTTTACAAGTGTTTTCTTGAATGTTCCTACATTGCTTCTTGTTCTTTGCATAAGAAACACTCAAGAAGGTAAGGAAGCAGATTTTCCTAGGTTACCTTTGAACCTGGAATCTGTGTTACCACTTTGGTTATATTCCTAATAAGCCACAGGTGTGCACTACAGGAGCGAGTGGAAACGGAGACAGGGATGTGATGGCAGTTAATTGTCCATAATCTATTTATCCCAAGGAGCACTTATACATCTGCTGCATATTTAGGTATTTGCTACTTGTAGTTTTTCAATGATTTTTGAGCAGAGAAGCATCTATACCTAAAGCACTATAAAAAGGAAAAATGCTATCAAGGGGCTTTAAAGTGGCAAGACAAAGAAAGTACAGCTTTTTGTGTCTCGGAAATGAATAGCTCCATTCATTTCAATAGGGATTTTGCTTTATATGTACTGTATTAGGTTTGGGCACTAAACACTTGACTCTCATTTCAGAATGAATTACTTTGTTAAATGCAGGTATTTGAACAGGATGGGTACTTTTGATACTCAATTCTCCAATCTTGTTTTATTAAATATTTTTTAATGTTATCCTCTGTTCTTTCTTTAATGTGTATGTATGTATGCATGTATGTGTGCATACATTTATATATAAATATGCATATGATATATGTTTTTCTATATACTCAGAAAAAACAGAAGTAGCTCATAAAATTTGTCCTATACCCCATTTTTGTTATATTTCTAAATTAGTAATGGTTTTAGGTCCCTATTTGCAACAGCCAATTTTTTAAAGTACAATTACAGTTAATCTTGCATAATTGATATTCAAAATGTAAAATGCTCACTATTTTACAAACTGAAAAGTTTATAGCTTATTATATCATAACTGTGTATGGCAAATTTAGATTTAATCATATACTGAAAAATAATATTTAAATTAATGATTTATTTAGAAAACATTTTGAAGTCACTTAAACATTCTTTGCAGGTGGTTCTTTCTCCAAGCAATACATACACACTTTTTCATTAAAATACGAAGGTTTTTTTTCTGCTATTGTATTTTCACCATACACATGTTGTATTAATAAATACAAACTTGACCAATCGCTAGATTATTCATCGCTACATGAATCTGCAAGTCCACTATGACAAGCTTTCCGTAGCTGATTTTTACATTACTTGATAAAATCGCAAGAACAGAATTACTAATGGGCTCTTCAACTTTATTTCACAAGGCACAGCCATTTACACCGAGAAATGTACACAAACAAGACTCCTGTTTGCAGCTGGCATTAAACTTTGAGAGCAGTTGACTTTGTTATCTAGATCCAATTTTTAATGCTTACTGTTAAGTTTTCTTTCTTTCTTTTTTAAAAATTTCCAAACCACCAGAGGATGATTTCCTTAAGAATGTTCTCCCAGGTATGTTCAGAATATTAATTAGGCCCATCTATTTCTGTCGGGTAATCACAATGTCCACAGGCTGAATGGACTCTGTGGCCTGTGAAAGAACCATTCATATGCTTTAGTCTGCCCTAGCGCATTCTTTAACGAGTGAACATGGACCTTTTTCACAGTCATCTTAAATGTTTCAACTGTGTGTTTCATGTTTGGTTCTGGCGTCTCCAGCCATATAGCTTTTCTGCCTCTTTTGGGGAAGACTTCCTTGCTCTACTCATTTAAATGCTTCTGCCTTTATGACTATTTTACTGCCATACCTATGGGGCTTCTTACTGTATTTGCCTGTAACTGAAGGAGATTTTAAAGGAATTAAATTTATTCAGACTAAATCTTCTGGGGGCATGCAAAGGCATCTTAAACAATTAGCAATAATTAAAAAGCATCTATTCAGACTGGATAAAAGGTAAATAGATTTCATTTAAATATACTAGTTAGTTGGTACAGTTTTCCCATTTGCATGTTTTTTTTTACAGCCTCCTGTTGGTGAATAACTTTGAAATCACAAAAGAAAACATTGACTTTTGTCAGTTTGTATAATTTTTTACTCATGAGTGCTATTAACAAATTGCTATACTAAAATTTTAATTATCTTTAATTTAGATGGTGCGACTAACACTGGATATAATAGCATGACAAGGATGCCTGACTAAAACCTAGGTTTGCTGTTTAATTTTTAATCTTAAATTAGTGTGGAACTGGCTGAAAGATATATGGTTATTCAACTTCTGATATTTTCCTATAAATTTCATTCTGATATTTATCTGCCTCAATGTACGATTTGCTTTGTGTAGTGAAAGGGTAAAATGTCTAATTGTTTTCTCAAAGTCCTCCATAAGTTGTTTCCAATTAGGACTTGTCTTATTGATAGTCAGATGCGATAGATAATATTTGTATTCAAAACATTTATAATACTTGCAAGTATATGTGTAAATGTAGCAATGCATGAAAGTAGTCTTTTGTGTGTACATGTGTATATGAGCAAACACACACACACACACACTGTGATTTATACAAAAACAAATACACATAAGCTCCTTTGCTCAAAACATTTATAGTTTAGTATATTAGGCAGCCACTTATGTGATGTGTTTGAGGGGGGCACCAAGAAAGACATCTAAAATCTATCACTTGATATTTTGGTGTTATAATTTCATTCATCAGAGTTTTAAGTAAAACTGTATTTTAAAAATATGTTCAGTTGACATATTTAAAAAATGATAACGAGGCTGGGAAAAAATATGACATGGATGTATTAGACTGGTAGAAAAGAAAGAAAGAAAGAAAGAAAGAAAGAAAGAAAGAGACATGAAACACCATGGAAAATGCTAACAAAAAAAAAAAACAAAACGTGGCTGCCCAAAGATACATTTTTTTTTTCAAAGGCTGTCCAAACTCAGCCATTCTGTGATAGTCAAAAATATGTGTAATAATTTTTGGTGCAAAATAGCACCACTAAGAGTGTTATTGAGATTAAGCTTAAAGATTGGATCTCCTATAAGACATCCAACACCACTCATGCAACTGCCTACCACCTCAGGCATTTTGCAAATACATTGCAAATAAGAACTTAGAAATAAAATAGAGGGAATAAATAATCACTTCAGGAGGAAAACAAAACTGAAGACATATTCACTTTTTAGTGATGATTGGTTATACAATCTTTAGGTATAGAAAAAAAAGCACATGGCTTGAAAGTATTCTCAGCTTTGGGGAAACAAAATATTTTTTGCATCATGATTAACTGCAAAAAAGACATCAGTCAAAAAAAAGTCTGGGTTTAGAAAACGGTTCTGCTAACACATTGTCTAAGTGAACTTAACCCACCAAATATGAGCCTTTATAAGGAGAATAATAATACATTCCCTGAGGAGTAGTTGTGAGAATTAAGAAATAACCTAAGTGTAATAACATAATATAATAACTATCTCAGGAAAATGAAACACTAAAATGTAATTTCCATGTAATTAGTTTCATGTATTATTGTTAGACCGCAAAATCACTATCTTCTAAATACAGAAAAATAGAACGGTTAGCAAGACATAATAAAGATATAATAAAGATTTTAATGAAAGTAACATACTTTATAACACAAAAATCAAATATGTGTTTAAATGACATTTAGAAACTGAGAATTCTAGGGCTATGTCAGCATGTGAGTCCCTCAAGTTTAACCCATACCTTCAGGTTATATTTCTTTCTGATTGGTGAGGAAGATTGTGCTGTACTCTTCTTCTACCCTTCCCTAAGATCCATTTCTTGTGCTGACTTCCATCCCTTAACCTGACTCACTTGGGATGTCACACAAATACACCAAGGCTGCTGAGAGAATCTTCTAGAACTACTTCATCTTTTCAAAACACTTGGCTCCCAGTCCCAGTAGTTATTTTAGTTCACAAAAGCCTTATTAATATTTTGTAAATTAACATGTTATTATAAAATAACTCTGCATTTAATAGTTTAGTTTTATATTCTCAACAGTCTAGGCATCTTTTTTAATTTACATTAGTGAGAAAAGCACTAATTGTTCACTGGCATTCTATAATCTGTACTTGTGGATATTGAAAATAAATTTAATGTGAATAACTATCCAATAGGCAGTCTTGCTATGCTATAATGTTAAAAGAATAATTTTTATATAATACTCTATTAGGATGAGACACTTTAAAATATGAATAAAATGGTAGAATTCAATTATCATTTAATAATATGACAAGTTAAAGCATCTGACTTTGGAACTGTTTAGAAAATTTCTGTATGCATCATTTTATGGAGAAAACTAAAAAAAGATTTACTATGCTCATGATTCTGAGATTTTTAAGCATAAGTTTATAAACAAGGTGACACCTAAATTTTGAAAGTTTTGGTCAATTGTTCATTATCAAACTTTACCTCATCATATAAGGGGAAAAAATCATCATGTGAAATAAAAAGAATAATTACCTATGAGATGAGGTGACTTTGAAGGATGTTTTGGAGCTAAGCACAGAGAAAGTAACCAGTCAAGGATATTAAAATTCTTATAATCTTGGCTAAAAGACAATAGTTTGTCTTTTGGGGATTGCTAGCATTACTGGTAACTAACACTACTAATTAGCTATATAATTTCTGTGACTTTAGAAAGCACTGCTCCCAGCTAAAATAATAAAATTTATTTTTAATCTAGAAGTTTCCCTAAAGAAATCTGTACAAGTTTGAGAAAAGTATGGCTTTATTAATGAGCTTATAATGACTTGCTTTAACTAATAACTGGTTAACATTATTCCTCATCAGTGGTAGATCTCATTCTTTTGATGTCCAGTAATATGATTGAAAAGCTATACTCTGATATACGTATATTTTTATACTATTTTATTTTGTGTCCATTAAAAAAAACTATTAACAGTCTTGTGAGGTAGGTATAACCCAATATAGATCACAATTCTGAAGATGAGGTGAAAAATGGGCACAGCAGCAAGATTGTTTTCAGTTTTATATCAGTCTTTTAATCCTTTAAATTTAACAGAGAAAGCCTATTTTTTATCATAACTTTTCCTTTTGAATTCCATGAAAACAAGCTGTCCCAAAATGTAAAGAGATAATGTGGCTCAAAAGACTTAAGTCAAAGTGGAAATCCCTGTATGCCAGTTATTGACCCCATGATCTTAGGAACATTATTGAAACTCTCTTAAAACCCATTTCCCCCCCCAAAGAAAGATCATATTTTCTTCCTCCAGGGAAATAAGTAAATAAGTAATTTGAATTCTGCATAATATGAAAAGTATAGTATTTATCCTACAGAGTTGTTACAGCTATGCAATACAGGAGGCAACTATAACAGCACTTGAAAAAGAAACAATTTGAGCATATGGGAAGAGGGGAAGAGGAGCGAGGGAGAGAACAGCAAGAGACTCAATGATAGAGAACAAACTGAGGGTTGATGGAGGGATGTGGGTGGGGGATGGGCTAGATGGGTGATGAGTATTAAAAAAAGGGGCGCCTGGGTGGCTTGGTCGGTTAAGCGCCCGACTTCGGCTCAGGTCATGATTTCACGGTCCATGGGTTCGAGCCCCGTGTCGGGCTCCGTGCTGACAGCTCAGAGCCTGGAGCCTGTTTTGGATTCTGTGTCTCCCTCTCTCTCTGCTCCTCCCCTGTTCATGCTCTGTCTCTCTCTGTCTCAAAAATAAATAAATGTTAAAAAAATAAAAAAAAAAAAAGGCACTTGTGATGAGCATTGATTGGTAATGTATGTAGGTGATGAATCACTGAATTCTACTGTTGAAACCAATATTGCTCTGTATGTTAACTGAAATGTAAATGAAAAAAATAAAGATAAAAATAAGGAAAGAAGTTACTCAGTATAATGGTTATACATATTATATATATATATATATATATATATATATATATATATATATAGTGATACTTTTTCCTGCTGATCAGGTTCCAAAACAAAACAAGTGTTTTGATCAGACAGACCCAATGTATAAAAATGTTTGGAAAAAATAAATGAATGAATAAATAAATAAATAATAAAAATGTTTACAGTGTTTTCAACCTAAAACAGTCCTTTGAAGAGTCTATCCATTAGCTTCCATTTTTGAGATCCTCAGAACTGCCCAAGACTGCCAATCAGAGTTAATTTCTACAGTATATTATAATAAAAAACCCTGAACCTTACATTTATTTATTTATTTATTTATTTATGACAGAGCAAGAGAGCACACGAGCAGACGAGAGGAACAGAGAGAGAGAGAGAGAGAGAGGGAAAGCAAGAATCCCAAGCAGGCTCTAGGCTCAGCACAGAGCCCAATATGGACAGCTTGATCCCACGACCTTGGAATCATGACCTTAGCCAAAGTCGAGTCAGCCACTTAACCTGTTGAGCCACCCAGGTGCCCCTGAACTTTAATTTTAAAATAAAATTTATTAAAGAAGGATTCTGCAAATGATCTTAGTCTGTTCTTAACTAATAATTCACATACACCAAAGAGCAGACTATTGGATGTGAAAGTTTTGCAACCTGAATTTCTGTTGTTAAGATCTGGACATAGGACCTGTGAACAGTTAAATAAAAACAACTTAAAATTTCTTTGTAAAAAGGAAAACCTTAACTTCCTTGTGAAAAGGAACTAATATATAGATATAGATCTAAATTTTTTAACAGTGACCAATTTATATTTTATTTTTCCTTTAAATTAAAAATAATTTTAATGTTTATTCATTTTTGAGAGAGAGAGAGAGAGAGAGAGAGCAGGGGAGAGGCAGAGAGTGAGGGAGACACAGAATCCGAAGCAGGGTCCAGGCTCTGAGCTGTCAGCAATGAGCCCGACACAGGGTTTGAACCTACGAACTGTGAAATCATGACCTGAGCCAAAGTCAGATGCTTAAGTGAGCCACTCAAGCACCCCGAGACTTTCATTTAAATTTTTAAAAGAATGAAAACAAAGATGAATGCAGAACTTCTGCTTCTAAGTCATGTTGAAATAAACAACTTGAGCCAACCCTCTCACTGAGAACAACCAGAAAAGCTAGATAAAACATTTTTTTTTTAATTTATGTATTTATTTTTGGGAGAGAAAGAGTGGGGGAGGGGCCAGGAGAGAGAGAGACAGAGACAGAGCCAGGGACAGAGACAGAATCCCAAGCAGGCTCCGCACTGTCAGTGCAGAGCCAGACCCTGGTCTCAAACCCACAAACTGTGAGATCGTGACCTGAGCTGAAGTCAGACGCTTGACCGACTGAGCCACCCAGGTGCCCTGGGATGATCATTTTTGCACTAGAGGCATCCGCAGAGCAGAACTGAGCAAAACTTCCAAAGGCCTCTGAACCAGGAGGGTCCCTACTGGATTCCAGCGTCTGCCTAAAGAGCGTGTTTTGGTAAACATCCTCACCAGCACTGTCTAAAATAGGAGCCTGAAAGGCTATTATCTTGGAATGAAGAGAAACTACAAGTAGACTATCTCTAGCAAGTACTAAAGCCTACCTTTAAAATATCAAAAACCCTGAGTACATTAAGTTAGTTTGGATTTCAAATGTCCTAGCCACCCACCAGGAGCAAGCGTGAATCCTATTTAGAAACCTGTTATGAATATAACGTTTCAGGCAAATAATTGACCCTTAATCAAAATTAACTATAAATTGAAAGGAGGCAAATGAATGAAAACCAGTAGAAACAAGAGTCAGTTGAGATAACAACCGTAGGGTGTCGAGATAATGGAGTAGAGAGCTGCATTCTATAATATATCTATAGTTACGTGTTTAGGAAGATAAACAAGAAAATGGAACATCTTGTCAGGAAATTGAAAACTACAAAAAACAACAAAACAGAAATTCCAGAACCAAAAAGTATACTAAATTAGGGCACCTGGGTCATGGAGCGTCTGACTTCAGCTCAAGTCATAATCACATGTTGGTGAGTTCAAGCCCCACATCTAGCTGGCAGTGTTGAGCCTCCTTGGGATTCTTTCTCTCTCCTTTCTTTGCCCCTCCCTGACTTGTTCTTTCTCTCTCTCTCTCTCAAAATAAATAAATAAACTTTACAAAATATATAGTAAATTATACTAGGAACTCAGCAGAGGGTTTCTTAATAGCTTAAACATATCTGAATAAAAAATCTCATAAGCCAAAAAAATAAACAAAAGAAAATGTCCAGAATGAAGTCCTAATACTTTGATTACCAGTATTATTTTCCATTGCCAAATTTCGTACATGGCCAAAGAACAATGAAAAAAACATGTAAACAGAACAAATGAATATGATTACTGGCCTAAATACAGACACATACAAAGAGAAAGATGAAAATCTAAGTATACATACGTTCCAGTGTCTATTTTTAATCATGAGTTGCCTTCACAACTCAACCGATACGGAATATTTTTTCCAGGATTATATTATCAACAGGTATGTGAGGATTACCTAGAATTTCTAACATGCCTCAGTATTTGACATCTTAAAGATCTATGTTGACTTTTTGTTTATTTGTTTACTTGCCTTTATTCACTGGCTTTATCACTTAACTGCAGTCTCCTTGGGGACAAAGGCTTTCTCTGTCTTCTTTCCAGTTATCCCTTTGCACCATCTTACACTTTGCAACATCCTTAACAGATAATAGGTACTTGATTAAAGTTGAATAAGTAAATGTTTAAATGAATTGATTAATAAAGATAATCAGTCTGAAAAATATATCCTCCAATAAATTCTTTTCTTTTCCTTTGGTTTTTGTCTAATATCTATTGCTGAGACTACTTTCCATCATGTTTAGCCTTTTTTTTAAATTTTTTTTAATGCTTATTTATTTTTGAGAGAGAGACAGAACATGAGTGGAGGAGGAACAGAAAGAGAGGGAGACACAGAATCCAAAGCAGGCTCCAGACTCTGAGCTGTCAGCACAGAGCCCGACGCGGGGCTTGAACCCACGAACTGTGAGATCATGACCTGAGCTGAAGTCAGACGCCTAACTGACTGAGCCACCCAGGCACCCCTGTTTAGTCTTGACCTCTAAACAAAGAGGTAATTAGTAAAATATTTGCTCATGCATAGTGGTCTCCTGGCTTCTTTTAACCTGTCAGAGCAAAAGTTTTACACCTCAGTGGATCTGTATTTCCAAACACATATCAGAAAAAAAACCATATTTAATAATAGACACTTACTCTTAACATCAACCAGTACAAGGAGATCTTACTGAAAAATAGTAGAATAAATTGAAATCTGAAAACACCATATGCAAATAGAAAATAATTAAAATTAAGGAATTAATTATATTAACAGAAGTTTAAAATATTATATAGAATGTCAGGAATTTCTTGAATTATACCTAAACTTATTTTTATCTATGCCTGTGGGAGTTCACTGATCTATTGCACCTCCTTATACTTCTGGACCTGAAGAATATACTATGAGTATATTCTGATTCATAATAATTGAAGCTCCTTTAAGTTATCCCTTAGATATTCCTCTTCCTCATTCCAATTCTCAACAGATTTTTTAATGGATTTCAATTTTAGGCATAGCTATTCATATATTTAGTTCAATTCATTACTTTAAACTCAAAACATTATTTCACAAACTTCTGGAATCCTCTTTCATAAATGATAGTCCATGAGTGTAGCTGAACTCTATTACACTCTGATGACCTTATAAGAAATTATTCTAGTTTCTGATGCCATATAACAACCCCTCCAAAACTTAGTTCTATGAATTGACTGACTGGTTCTTGCTTGGGGTCTATGATTACAATTAGATGCAAGCCATAAATATTGTCATTTGAAGGTTCCACTGGACTACCGTCTGAAATGGCTTTTCTCTCACAAGTCTGGTACCTTAGCTGAGAAGGCCAAATGCTGTGAAGCAGACTGGCATCTCTGTCTCCGCATGGGGCTTTTCCATGTGGCTAGTTTGGACTCACTCATGGCATGCCAGGCTCAGGAATATTAGGTTTCTTGCATAGTGGCTGGCTTCCCCAGGGGTGATCCTTCTGAGAAAGCAAGAGAGAAGCTACTAGGCTTCTTATGACTTGGCCTTCAAAGTTATTGTCATTTGCAATTCAAATAAAAACTTGTTAAAACTTTTTTTAAATTAAAATTAAAAAAAATAAATTTTTTTTAGATTAAAAAAAAAAGTTACACAGGCACCTGGGTGGCTCAGTCAGCTAAGCATCTGACTTTTGATTTTGGTTCAGTTCATGATCTCATGGTTCATGAGTTCAAGCTCCACATGAGGCTTTGTGCTGGTAGCATTGAGCCTGCTTGAGGTTCTCTCTCTCTCTCCCTCTCTCTCTTTCTTTCCCTTTCTCTCTCTGTCTGTCAAAATAAATAAAACTTAAAAAGAAGTTACATATAGTTCTATTGCATTCCATTGATTCTACAGAGGATGCCTAGATGCAACATAGAGGAGTACTACACAGAAGTATGAATGCCAGGAGGCACAGCTCACTGGGGCATCTCTCAAGAAGGTCTGCCATCTTTCATAACCTCTTAAGCCAAGAAAAAAATTTAAACCAAAGATTCGATAACATCCTCTATCACATACAAAGAGTAATCTTCACACTAGGCTCTAGGTGTGCTATATAATGGAGACACTCTCTATGGTCATTATTAGTTTATGCTTGTTGTTCTGGTTTAGCACATTGATTTCCTGAAGGAGTCATGGTATCTTGACTAAAATGCTGTTTAAAACTCAAAGTATTTCAAGATGCACTGACGGAATACCTACTATATGCTAAATGCTAGGTATACACCAATTTTAAAAATGCTGTCTTATCTTCAGAGTATTTAAGATAAGGACAGACAGACCATGCAGGTTTTACATCTCAATGTCCCCTTGGACAGCTCCTTATATAGTTTGTCCAAAAAAATTTTTTTTTCTCAGACCCTCACATTTTATCTGGAATCTTCTTCATGCTGAAAAGAAACTATCTTTCAGGTCCAAAAAGAGTTTAGCAAATGAAACAGTACAAGTGATAAATGTCAACTGTTACTCCTTCTTTCCTTCCTCTATATGATTTCAGGTGGGATTTATTAAGAGAAGATGTATTTCTTCTTCTGGGTCACGAAGAACATTTTTTTATCTGTAACCTCCAAGGAAGCTCATGGTGAAATAGATAAAATGTCAGAAATAATTAAGAAAAATGCAGGGGTATCCAACAACCTAAAATTACACCTTTTGGTGAAGCCTCGTTTTCATCTCCTTGGTCCCTTGACAGATATAAACACCAACTTATCACATTCTTTAGATGATGGTGTGTTAAATCAATGTGGATGAACCCATGGTAGAGTAAATGGGAAGGATGAAAAAGAAATTCTCTTAGCAATCAGAGGTCATGAGATCTAGGAGGTCAATATACACTATGCAATAGATACAAGATCGAGAAGCCTTCAGCGTTATATAAAAAGCCTCCTAAATCTCTCTCGACATTTTCACTAGTTTCAATCATACTTCCACTTTCATCACCTTTTAACCTAGTATTTTCTTTAACCACAAAAATTGCTTTTTTAAACCCATGTTTCAGTCTTTCCCTTTTCCTCTCAGTATTAGTGCTTAGATCACTATGGTAGTAAAATCAGCACACAGGGGAAGTGGACTGCCTGTATCAGAAGCCTGACACCTCAGCATCACAGACTCTCCTTTGTACACACCTAGCGCCTATTTTCCTACCTCAGTTGAAATACTCTTACTCTAGATATATAACATGATTATAATGAAGTGCACTTAGGAACCAGTTTTGTTTCTGATTGGCCATGATAAATAGATATGGACCACTTATTAATATTCTATTAATTATTTGAAGCACATACCACTAAAATCTTGGACCAGGTAGACAAATTGCTGCAACTACATTAATTGGCCTATCTAGAATTTTGAATTACTCATTAGTAGTGGTAGTTTTAGTCAAATAGATAAAAGCATTCAAATATACCGGTGTCAAGCACGTTGCGGAAGTTGCCCAAGGTAAGCATAAATTTAGCTCTGCTCTCCCAAGCCGTGCATTTTACACAGGCCGGGTCAGCCTTAGACTAACCTTGTCTTCGGATGGGTAAATATGTTTAATTCTGAAAACGATATTAGATATTCCATTTGCCTGTAGATATAAACAACAGTTTCCAACATTAGCTCTATGATCAATAAAGGTATATAATTGGCCTTAGGTCTCCTTTTCTGATAAACTTGGATAGGGGAGAAATTATTGGCTTTTAAGTTTCTAGAGATACCAGTGATTCTAAGGCTGTATCTGAATAAAAATTCCAATTAATGTGATCTACAATAACAATATTTTGTTACATCTCGTGCAGCAAAGTTGCAGTATTCACTCACAAATATATTTTTGTATATATTCTATAATATCTTGGATACCTCACAAAAATTGTCTTGAGTGAAGAACTAAAAGCTATATCCTTGTGTCCCGAGATATGTATTTTGGATACACAAGTAAACTCTTACTCTTACTCTATTTGCAATTAGAAGATGCACCTTGAGGTACTCAAGACCACATTATGTTTTTAACACGTTCACCTTCAATTTTTTTTTAATTTATCCTCCAACCTTCAAATTTTTAATTCAAGTTTTTATTTGGCAACCATGAGATATAAAACAATGTGGAATATTTTAAGCTAAATACATACTTAAAAGACATTTTTGACATTTAAAATATACATACTTTAAATAATAATTTAAATGAAAGTATTTTTGGAAGTTGACTTTCCATATTCATAATTGTGTACATATATGTACATGTTAAACATTTTATATACACAAAACTCAATATATTGCTATTTTATATTTTTTCTTTTTTGACAATTAATGATCATATACATTTGAGGTATGTAATTTGATGATTTGATATACCTACATATTGTGCAATAATCACCACATTCAAGCCAATTGACATGTCCGTCACTTGAGATAGTGATCACATTTATTAGCAAATTCCAAGTACAAAATGAAGTGTTGCTAACAGTAGGCACATTGGTGTACATTAGATCTCCGGAACTTACTCATTTTGCATAACTGCAACTTTGTACCTCCTGACCAACATCTCTGAATTTACCTCTCCCCCAGCCCCTGAACACAACCATCCTTCTCTTCCTTTATATGAGTCAACTATATTAGATTCTACATATAAGTGAGATCATGCAGTATTTGCCTTTCTACAGTGGGCTTATTACACTTAGCATAATGTTCTCCACAGTTATTCACGTTGTCACAAATGATAGGATTTCCTTCTTCTTTCAGGATGCGTAATATTCCTGTGTGTGTGTGTGTGTGTGTGTGTGCGCGTGCGTGTGTACTACATTTTCTCTCTTTATTCATTCATTGTCAGACATTTAGGTTGTTCCCATATCTTGGCTTATTGTGAATAATGTTGAAATGAACATGGGAGTGTAGAAATTTTTTCAAGATCCTAATTTCGTTTCCTTAGGATTTATACTGAGAAGTGCTCCACAGTGTATCTGCAGCATTCCCATTTTTCTCCAGAGCTCTCCTAGAACTATTTCCATTGGCATGTAGTTGTTTATTCATTGTTCTTGTTTTTGTTGGAACAGTCCTCCTAGTCTGCCATCTTGCTGATGTCACTCCTCAATTTACCACTATTTAATATTGATTTATTGGTAAATGCCAATATGTTCCAGGTTATCATTTTTAAGCTACCGTTAAATATACCTATTATTATTTGCCAATTTTATTGCTTTTACTCTATTCCTCCACTATGGGAGGTGGAGAGGTTGAAGACTCCAGATACTCCAAAAGGCAGGTTCCAAATGAGTCACCATGTGAGCAGATAGTGAAAGGAAATGATTGTCTTGGCAACTGACACAAAATTAATACTGTCGATTCCGACCCTTGTATCTGATAACTTTAGAGTTCAGCAGTTTTCAGGGGTACTCCAATACTAAGTCAGATGTCTTATTACTAATGGAAATTTATCAACTGAATACCTTTTTTTTTTACTGAAGTGTAGTTGATATACAATGTTAATTAGTTTCAGTTGTACAACATAGTGATTGGAGAACCCTGTTGCTTGCAAGTATCATCACCATACAACTTGCTACATTACTATTGACTGTACTCCCTTTGCTGTATGTTGCATCCTTGTGACTTATCCATTCCATAAGTGGAAGTCTGGACCTCTCACTCCCCTTCTTATTCATGAGTTGTGTCTTTTCAACTGTAATTTTGCTTGGGGTACTTTGACCATACAACAAGATCCTCAGTTATTCCAGCTGAACACTTAAATAGCAATTTAATCCGTGAATAAGGGTGTTTCGAAGAGAAAATTGAAAAATTTTATCTTCTGTGTCTTATTCCAACATTTTTATGAACTCTAATATTCAAATATTTTCCCAATTTGAAGTAATATAATTTTTTGAAAAGAAATTATAACATGTAGAAAAATCTAAAAATTCATCATTCTTATTTTGCCACATTTTATTCCAGTATTTTCCACATGCATATTTTGGAAAAGTGCCATATTTTTCTCTTTTTCTCACTTATTCTTTCTCTCAGGAATATGTTTCTTAACAGTTTATCTTATCACTGTGACCTTTTTAATGGCAGTGTAATACTGTATCAATACCATTACTATTATACTCAATGTATTTGAACTATTATGTTATGGTTAATTTGTATTATCGTATCATTTCTTATTTAAGCTATTGCAAAATAATTGTATATAAATATTTTTCTGTGTCTCTATTTCCTTAGAATATCTTCTTAAAAGTGGAATGTGGGATCAAGCAGAATATCATTTTGCAGTTTTTCTTACATATTGTCAAATAACTCTAAGATTCTAGAATAATTCTACACTCTGAAATGTTTTCACCAGTTTATGCTCCTTCCATCAAAATAAGGAAGCTCTAATATCATCATAGTCTATTCAACACTGGGATTTGCCAGTAGAGTATCAATGGGAGCATGTTGAAATTCATTTATTAGGGGGCATTGAGCTTATTTTTATTCTTTATTGAATATTTATATTGATTTTAAGTAAATTATAAATCTTCAGCTCTCATCTACTTCTCTGTTGATGTACTTTCAATTTTCATTTTCCCTTTTAATTTTTAATATCAAAAGTTTTTTTTTTAATTTGGTAGAAGTCAAATTAATTTAATAGTGTCTAGACTAGACTCTTCCTACCGTATTTCTTCATCTTTATGTTTATTTGTTTTTCCTTTTTTAAATTTTATTAACGTTTATTTATTTTGGAGAGAACGAGAGAGAGCACAAGCCAGGAAGGAGCAGAGAGAGAAGGAGACACAGAATCTGAAACAGGCTCCAGGCTCTGAGCTATCAGCACAGAGCCTGATGTGGGGCTCGAACTCATGAAAGGAAAGATCATGACCTGAGCCAAAGTCAGATGCCTAACCGACTGAGCCACCCAGTTGCCCCCCTCTTTATGTTTAGGCAATCCTTCTCAAGCCCAAGATTAAGAAAAGAATGCTTTCGGGGCACCTGGGTGGCTCAGTCGGTTGAGCTTCCGGCTTTGGCTCAGGTCACAATCTCACTGTCTGTGACTTTGAGCCCCGTGTCGGGCTCTGTGCTGACAGGCAGAGCCTGGAGCCTGCTTCCGATTCTGTGTCTCCCTCTCTCTCTAACCCTCCCCCGCTCATGCTCTGTCTCTCTCTGTCTCAAAAATAAAAAAATAAAACATTAAGAAAAATTAAAAAAAAGAAAAGAATGCTTTCTATTTTTTTTTCTCCTGAGTACTTCATGATTTTGTTACATTTAACTTTAATTTATGGGATTTATTGTAATGACAGGTTAGATGAGAAGGCCTCAACTGGGCCAGTGCATCTACAATAGTTCATTTAAACCACCATGTCAATTCCATGAGATAGACATCACTCCTCTTAACAGAAAACAGAGAGAAAGATTTTATTACAGATGGTCAAACGTCTAGTAAGTGGTGTGCTTAACTGTTATAATCCACAATCATATGAATAATAATCTTCTCAGCAGCTTTATTGATACAAATTAGCTTTCCAGAAGAATTTCCTGGAGGACTGCCTAATCAGACTTGATTATGAAACTTTGCAATTAGTTGGTTCCAGTCTCTGCATCATGCAACCAAAATGCTTCCTTTGCCTTTGATGAACTTCACCAGATGGCTGCTCTACTATGTACTGCTTTTCACTAGAGACTAGTATTACCATCTTACCTCTAGTATCAACACTAATATCTGCTTATCTACTTCTTTCAAGCTTAGAACAGCCCTTTCTCCTTGTTTCATATAGGCTCAGGAGGGCAAATATCAGGAAATAACTTCTCATGACACTTTGCTGAATGTTTAGAAACAATGGGAGGGAAATTCAAAACAGAAGACAATAGTACACAAGTCCAGGTGGTCTCACTGGAATGGCCCTGACTTCGATAAACTAGAAGATCTCTCCCCTACTACTAGAAGACAAAACTGAACTTTACCACTTGAAGGGGCAGTTCACTCCCAAAACTGCCACCACCAAAGGGCTCCAGGCATCTTTGTGTTTCAGTCTAGGCTAAAGTAACTCCTGACCCTAAAGGGAGGAGAAAAGTTTTCCCTTTACTCACTCACTCGCTCATGAACTTTTTGAGTCTTGATTCCCTGCCCCAGCATTCTCCTCTTCATAGTATAATTTAGGAATATACGTTACCTTCTGGGGGAAATTCTATCCCTAAACACACACCCAGGTCTGATCTATCTACTGTGGTCCTATGGCACCAATAAAAGGACTTAATACAGCAATCCAATACCTCCAAAACTAGGTTATTAAGACTCAAGCAATACATAAACAATATTAGTTACTAGATTTAGCCATGCCAGGTTTGCTCAGATTTATTTTCATACATTTCTAATCAGCTATCTAACACAGTTTGTGATCTATTCCGACTATCTTTATCTGTGTGGAAAAAGCAGCCTCCCCTCTAATCAATGACTTAAACAAATTTATGTTGCTCACAAGTTTGTCTATAATTTCTGCAGGACTTGCTGTGGCAAACTTGTCTCTCCCTTGTTTTGCATGAACAGAGATGGCCTGATTGCTGGGAACTAGAATCGTCTTAAGGCTTATTCACTTACGTGTCTGGCAGCTGTTGTTGTCTGTCAGTTGGGATTTTGACTGCGGCTACCAGGCAGAACACCTACACATAATCTTTTGATGTGGCTTAGGATATTGTGTTTGGGTTCAAAGGGTGAGTGTCCCAAAAGGCGGAGAGCCAGGTGGTAGCCATATTACTTTATGAGGTAGAATCGAAAGTCGTGTAGCATCATTGCCACCACATCTTATTAAATCAAAACAGCCACAAAGTTCCACCTAGTTTCAAAGAGATGGGAAATAGGCTGTAATTCTTCACTGAGGGATGACAAGGCTCTGGAAAAGTTTGTGGGGCCAGAACTATTATTGTGTCTGATTTTATGAAATACAATCTGACACAGCCTTCCCTCTGGTTACAACATCCACATTCATAGCACATGTAAAATAACTTACTTCTTCCTTCAGCCCCTCCCTCAAATCTCGTCCCATTATCATTTCAGGTTCAATTCAAATTTAGATTATGTTCACTTGCATAGGAGACTCCTCAGTGTGTGGTTTTTAAATATCAGTTCCTGAGAGTAGTTTTTCTCAATTAAGAAAAGAAACAAACTGTAAACTAAATAAGTTACCAGCTTCCAACACATCCAACATACAATGGCAGGACATGCATTAGACAGATACTGGATACACTTTTATTTAAAAAGAAGTGAAAGAACAGACCCAGATCAATCCCTGGTCCACAGAATTCTGAAATCTTGGAAGTCATGTGTTGATAGTCCCTTGAGTGGTGACTTTTATCTATTTTATTTAGGGAACTTTTGTTTATTAATTTATCAGCTTCTAATATTTAAAATGCATAGAGTGGGAATGCATTAATGGATAATTTTGTGATTATAATAATATAAATATGTGTTTTAGGGGTGTGTGGATGGCTCAGTAGGCGGAGTGAGGCAGAGTGTCTCTTGATTTCAGCTCAGGTGATGATCCCAGGGTCATGGAATTGGGCTCCATGCTAAGCATGGAGCCTGCTTGGGATTCTCTCTCTCTCTCTCTCTCTCTCTCTTACTCTGACCTTCTCTCCTGCTCACACTCTCTCTCTCAAATTAGAAAAAGATATGTGTGTTTCAATTTGGGAAAAGGTTCAATGAGGAATTCATAAGCAAAAAAATAGAATCAATAATCCAAATACGAATAAATACTTGAAATCAAAATGATAAATACAACAAAAATAAATTACAACATAAATAAATTAAAACACAACATAAATTAAAATCTGCTTATAACTTTAAGTGTATTTTGAAACTTAGTACATGAATATAAGACCAAAAAAGTATGGTGGTCGTGTTTTGTTTTTGTTTGTTTGTTTACTTTAGGTTTGTTTTACTTTATGTTCTCCTGGGGTCTACTAAGGAATAAGAAATGAAACCAACACATTTTGTGGAGTATAATATAAGCTTTTTAGAACTCTTGAGGATTGTGAAAATCTGGACAAGCTCGTCCTCAAAACAACTGAAAATTAAAAATTTCAACATTTTAAACAATTTTAACAATTTTAAAGAATTACCAACATTTAAAAATTTACTTTCATTCAAATGAAAATATTTCTGAAATATAAAGTCTCCTGATTTTTTTGATGCAGCCTTGCTCAGTTAAGATCATTAGTTTCACTTTGTTCAAATAAATACAAAATTCTTGTATAAGATAATAATAATTTCAAAATCTGTGGAAATATGAAGTTCAACCTTTTCCTTTATCTATTTCTGTGAAATAATGATTACCATCTTTATTAAATGGCTAAGTACACTGAGAGGCAGACTAAGCCAAATAGAGATATGAAAAGTTGAGTACAACTTACATAAACCAGTATGACAGTTCCAACTCTGTTTCAGAAATTAACACATGGACATAAGAAAAAAAAAAAACAAAGTCTGATGTCTAAGATTATTTTACTTTATCCCCTTCTGGAATCTACTGTAGGCAAAATAAATCATGAAAATGAAAGGGCTGCTATAGGTTTTGAAATTTTGAACACTATCACTTTCCACTAATATTCATAGCCTAGGTCATGGCAGCCCCCATGTAATTTGTTTTTTCTAAGTTTGACTTTCAAGCCGGATAACTAAGTTCAGGGCATTGTGAATGAAGCAAAAATAAATCATTTCAATAAAATTAATGAAATAAATCTTCTTTGAGCAGTAGCTCCAGAGCCTTTTTGATAAGTAAAAGTCAATTTGAACGTTGCCTCATCGGTTTTCTTTGCAGGGGTCTTACTTGCTTGGTTCATGTTTTGTACCGTGTTTCAAATAGGTATTATCTCAAGGTGGTTGGAGCTAGAATACATGGTTTGTGGCTGTGTGATTACATATTTTTGTAAAATATTTATGGCAGAGTTCTTAAAACGCCATTTTGTAGTGAGAGTAGAGAAGGTATGAAATAAACTCATATTCATTCTTTGAAATTCAGTTTTCCAAATGCTTAGTTCTGGAAGGGGACTGAAGTCTGCATTTTGTTTCTGAGGTTTCCAGATTCTCTTCTGAAAATCTTCCATCCCAGTCACACACTGGAGAGTAATGGCCAGTGCATCTTATTGCAAATGTACATTCCTCAACCCTTCAGTGCCCACTGAATATCTTCTAGACTGGTTTCATAGGACACCAAAGCAGCAAAACAGCCAACCTGCATGATCCTGGAAACCTTAAAGACAACAATGGATACGACAGTAATTTATGTACTCAATGCCCCTCTGTCCTATTCAGCACATTTTGTAGAGTAGCTCATTTTCTAAAGCACTTTGAGAGGTCACCTTTAATGAAATCAAAGCTTTTAAGGGGAAAGGACTGATGATATTGCAGTCCTGATATTCTCTCTCTACCAGATGGGCATAGTATTAGATGCTTAACTTAGCACAGTGTTAGCTGCAAGATGCATGAGTTCCAAAATGATTCTAAGTGTTCATTTAACATGAGGCTTCCTTTGAGAAAAGGCTGCCAGTGGTGCATAATTGTGCCAAATGTGCAGTAGTTTCATAATGTGGGCTGTAATCCACTAGGAGCTAAATCCTGCTATTACTCTCTTTAGGGAGACTTCTAAAATTCTGCTCTTCTTATTGTGAACAGTAACCTGGAATAGTCAGAGGTTATTGGAAATCTCCTTAAAAAATTGCTACACGTGTGTTGAAGCTTTCTTAACCTAAGTCACAATAATGTGTTTATCAATAGGGCTATCCCTAGAGCCACAAGATGGAGCATCCAGCATATAATTTCTTCTTCTCTAATAAGTTATTCTTTTATTTTATGTATTATGCTTTAGTTATAATAAAATTGACTCTTAAAGATTAGTCATTGCCTTCTTCAAAAACTGTATTTTTGTGTGTGTGTACTGGCAGGGACCCTATTTCCATGGTATTGGTGACACAATGGAATCTGGCCTTCTGAAAATGTAGATGTGTGCAGAAGCACGCCTTTCACATGTGATTTCAATTCACTGATGACATATTTGTACTTGTGAGCGTGCGAATGCATCTGTAGCTATGTGTGTTGCAGTGTTGACATTCACCCATCGAAGGAGCAAACCCAGGAACCATTTCCCAGAACACTGCCACATTCTGTAACTGTTCAGGCAGGAAGTGAAGAGTTCCTTATCTAACTGAACCAACCAGGGGCCTTTAAAGGAAGCAGAATGCAATTACCCAAATTGAAATTTGGCTAGGACACTGCAGCTAGTGACTCCACTCTTCCAGAAAATACCAGGACTCTGGTTTTATGTCTTATCTGAAAGTTGTTGCCCATAGTCAAAAAGTGCCTTGCTTTCATACTTTGTTAGGCAACCCAGAGCTGAAGCTGCCATTAAAAAAAAAAAAAAAAAAAAAAAAGTAATTGAACCAGTAGTAAAATGGTGCAAACAGTCCTGATAGAGGCAGGTGTTTTAGTTTTTAAAAGACAGAAATAAGGATTTTGTTTTTCTTAGACCAGTTCTCTGTGCATTTCTTGCTTCCATGACTAATGAATATTGCATCCAGATACCTACGATTTGTCATGAAAATTAACCCCGTCTCTTACCAAAGCAAATGAACATAAACAATAATTTCATTCTGTGTCTTTTCATATAATTTGTATTTAGAGATAGTACATTTTAAATTTCTGATATTAGTAGAGCTTCCATATACCATCAGGTAATTAAAATATTAATGAATTTATATGCAAGGATTTTAGTAAAACAGATTCAAGATAATAATTGAGAATGATCATTATTAATAGAGATAAGATGCATGATAAGTATCTAATTATTAACTAAAGCAAGTCTTCATAATATTTAGTGGGAAAGAATTATTTGACACTACTTAACCATAACCTAAATATATTTCAATATTCAATATATTTCAATTGGCATTTCTAAAATAACACAATTTCAGTGTATGTTTCAAACAGACCTAATAAATGGATAATAAATGCATCTCTTAAAAAGAAAAAGGCTTAAAGACTTTTTAGTAGCCTTAATTATTATAATAAGATTTGGTTCTTATTAACTAAGGAAATATTAAAGGAAAGGTAATTCTGATGTTAGTTAAAAGGAATGATAATGTAATTCAATTTACAAGGGTAATAGTTTTCAGTTTAAGTTTTATGTTTCAAATATCATACAATTATCCAAGTGTCTCTACTTGTGAGTGGAATTTATTTTCTCATTTATCTTTATACTCATAGAACGAATCCCAAAGTTACTCTTAAATGTACTGCTCAAGCTTTTCTATTTCCGTTTGGGTCAGGGGGTCAGAGCACTATTCTCATGAGGTCAGGGTCATCCTCATTAGCGTTGCTCTGTTCGGAGACCGAAGATTATGCCTTTCGTCCTGAGGAGCCTGGGGTGCCTGGAAGGAAAAGCAGATGGATCCGGAAAAATCTATCATAGGCATAAGTGCCCCGACTAATGGCAGGTCAGGACTGCCATTTTCATATACAAAGAATAGCATATTATTATTCTTCAGCCTCTACATTCTTCTTAAATTTACTCATCAAAAAAAAAAAAAAAAAAAAAAAAAAAGGAACAACCCCCCCCCCAAACCTGCTTACATCAGGAATAAAACAAAAAGAAGTTAACATATTTTAATTTAAAACATATGTTTCTCCAATAATAAAGATAATAATGGAGACTTTTATAAAAGCATTGCATTTGCAAGATAGTTTATTAAATAGGTCTAATTAAAATTTTTTCACAGAAATTTAATGGCATGAAGAAATTCTCATAATGTAATTTTAATTAAATTATGCTCATAATACAATGTTGAATTGTGTAGGAAATTTTATATAATAAATAAATATTATTCTAATTATGTTGCTATTCATTAATTGTATTATATTTATTAACATTATGTTATAATGTGTAATACTATTAATACTTAATATCATTTATATTATAGTATATACTATGGTATTACATATTAATTATAATTATATTAATATATTATAGTGCATGATTATAATATTATAATCCCAAAATTATATTATTATATTATCATATCCTTGTTGGAAACAATCTTCATAAGAAGCAAAACCAACATACAAAAGGCAGCAGAAGCAAGGAATGGGATGAGAGAAGAAAGAAGGAGAAAGGGAAGAGAAAGGAGGTCAGGAGTGACTGCAAATGACCTAAGTGGACACCCTGGATTCAAGTATGTCTGAAGGAAGACTGATACACTCCGATCCAGAAATCCCACTTCTGGGTAATAACCAAAGGAATGAAATCACTGTCTAAAAAGATATCTGCACCCCCACCGTCGACGCAGCATTATCCACGATAGTCAAGATGTGGAAACAACTGAAGTGTCCATCAAAGGATGAAAGGATAAAAATGATGTGCTATATATGTGGCATTATGTAGTCATGGAAAAGGAGGAAGTCCTACCATCTGTAACAGCATGAATGAATGAGAAGAACATTAATCTAAGTGAAGTGAGCCAGAGAAAGACAAATACTATATGATCTCACCTATATCTGGAATCTAAAGCAAACAAACAAAGAAGTTGAACTAACAGAAACAGAAAATAGAATGATGGTTGCCAGGGGCAGGGAGGTGGGACAAAATGGGGAGACACAGGTCAAAGGGTATAAGCCTTTAGTCATAATATGAGGAAGTTCTGGAGACCTAATGTATACCATGATAACTGTAGTTAATATGTATTATATACTTGAAATTTTCTAAAAGAGTAGATCTTCCCAAGTATTCTCACCACATACAAATAAGCAAGCAACTATGTGAGGTGATGGATGTGTTAATTAACCTGATTGTGGTAATCATTTCATGATGTATCAGATCATCATGTTGTATACTGTAGATACGTACAACTTTCTTGTCAATTTTACCTCAATAAAGCTGGGAAAAAATACAATCGAGGAATTGCATATAGTATTGCTCATTAGACGTAAAAATAAGAGTTCAAAACGTAGCTTTATTGAGTGAATGTACAGAGCACTTACCATGTGACAGTCACGTTAGATGCTGGATGAACAAAGATAAGTCAGTGTCCTTTGACAGAACAGGAAAGGAGTGTAGCCTAGAGATAGAGACAGAAAAGTGAAGGTCAAGAAACAACTCATTCAAGTGCTGAAGCTTATAGGCATCTTTATGATATAAATGATAGATTAGGTTAGATAGATAAATAGATGATAGATGATGGATAGATAGATAGATAGGGATGGAGCATGTCCATTTGATACATACATTTTAAAATACATTGTTGTCTTTGTAGATAGATATGCCAGTAACGGCTCTTTCCTCACACTTCAAAAATAATTTAAAATCCAAATATATTTTACTTGGAGCCTTAAATAGTTTTCAAATACTGCGACATTCCAGAGTGAAGTTCCCATGAAAACACTCTTCTTCTTTCCTTTTCCTCCTGGACTGGATATGGTAAAGATCAGGCGAGGCTCCAGATGGACAAAGCATGGATAAAGGGCAATTTTAGAGAGATGGGTAGATGTGGAAGTTTTCCTGGGCCATTCCTGGCTGCTGCCTTGCGCCGAGAAAATGTCACCATCCTCAAAGTCACCTGGAGACTGCAGCAATATTCCTCTGCTGCTGTCTGACGTGTCTGGAATCACATATTCTCTCCAGTACAAAGGACTAAAGGACATCATTCCGCAGACCACTCAGCTCATTCCTCAATCTGGGACTATCTGAATTTTTAAGTCAAATAATGAGGGTCCGTGACAAGAAGATCTCTCTACTGCCTTTTTCGCTTTGACAACATCAGCCAACATTTTGGATCAAGTTTACAGGTTTCTCCTCCCTGCCTCATGAACCCATCCAGTCTGCTTTCTCTTCCCATCCCTCCTGCTGCTTAGGTACCAGCAAATCATGACAGTGTATGGATGCCTTGCTTCCGAAACTACTGAACTGGGGCCCCAACTCTTTAACTTTCAAAGCTCTAGCTGAGCTTACAGAATTGTCATTGTATGTTAAAGAAAACCTCCAGGAAAATTGTTCTCTGGAGGATTCTTGTAAAATACTGTACTTAGTTCTACTTAAAGGGAAGGTAACCCAAGCAAGAATAACAAAGCATTAGAATGAAGAACATGAATTCTAGAAACCACAGCAGAAGAAACCCCTTTAGGCTGTAAACTGCTATTTTAGTACATTTTGTAGGAAAATGTGATTAAGTTTTACCAAAATTGAGTTGCAAAACGAGATGGACCCAAGCTATGTAGCGCCTGATACAAAATTAAGGAAGATCTTCTTTAAGAAAAGTCCTACAGGGGCACCTGGGTGGCTCAGCTGGTTTAGTGTCCCACTTCAGCTCAAGTCATGATCTCGTGGTTTGTGAGTTCAAGCCTGCATGGGGCTCTGTGCTGACAGCTCCGAGCCTGGAGTCTGCTTTGGATTCTGTGTCTCCCTCTCTCTCTGCCCCTCTCCCACTTACTCTCTCTCTCTCTCTCTCTCTCTCTTTCTCTCTCTCAAAAATAAATAAACACTAAAAAAAGAAAAGTCATACAAAATTAATTTAAAAGTTAGGAATTAATGTGTATTAATTTAAAATGAGAAAAGAAGTAACAGCAAATTAAATTTTTCAAAACGCTGACCAAACTATAGCATATACCACGAATAAAGAGGCCCGTGCAAACTTCACTAGTGTCTCAATAACCCACTTCTGATTCTAAATGATTTTCCAAGGTAATTGTAAACAACTGTCCATTCTCAATTACATTGTCTTTTTTTTTTTTTTTTTTTTTTTTTTTTTTTTTTTTTTACTCTAGTGCTTTCTCTCACCCATATCTTTCTCTGTTCAGGTTTAAATGTACTAAACATCAGCCAGCCTAATTTTTAACAATTTCCCTATGACCTATATCCCACTACTAATATTACCCTAATGCTCTGCAGCCAGACTTATGTCTGACATTTTTCTGACCCCCTCTGACTCAAACACTGTCGGAAAGCTGGCCTTTACCTTCACCAAGACATCTCTTGCTACGAGCTACCTAAGGTTAATGATGGCTTTAATATCCATATAAATCCATGCCTTCGCCTAAATTTTCAGCATGATTTTACTTTGTTAATATTCTTATCTGAAACACCTTTTTCTCTCTTGACTTGGGTGGTGCCACAGTCTGCTCATCTTCCTCACTTCTGTCTGGGTATGCACTCATTTTTACTCTCTTTCTCCAGTGTTTCCTCTGCTGCTAAGTTATTAAATGTGGGCATTCTTCAAGCTCAGGCCTAGGCCTCTTTTCTTCTGACTGTATTTTCTAAGAAATCTCTTTCAGGCCCCTGGTTTCAATTGACATCTATGGAGAGAAGACTCACAGATTAGTAGCTCTAAACCACATCTCCCCTTGGACATCTCCAACACAACAAATGTGGTAGGTCAAACACAACAAACACGTCAAACACAACAAATGGTGCTGTGCTCCTTCCCCATCAGACCTAAGCCGGCACCCATCTTCAGTTCAGTTCCTGGGATGAGTCACCTCTGACCCCTCCCTAACTCTCCCACCCAAGTCCAATCCACTATGAAATCCTGATAGTTTTACACCTCTTGAATATCTCCCCAATTCATCCACGGCTCCTCCTAGGAATGCTTTCACTCATCTGAGTCACCATCATTTTATACCCAAGGCACCAGGATAGCCTACCACGAATCTTTCCCTAGTTGCCACAGAGCTGTCACAGAATGCTTGTAAATTACCTGACCATTCACTCTCTCTTAAACACTTTCAGTGATTATCTATTAAGCTTAGGATGTTGACCCAGATCCTTCTGATGGCCAGTAACATCCTGCACGGTCTGGTTCTGCTTACCTCCCCTTAGCCTCCATGTCTTAGCCTTCCTGGCCATCTTTCACTTGCTGAGGCCTGCTGCACTCCCCCATCCATTCTGTGTGCTCATGAATTGTCTTTGTTTGGGATGCTACTGATTTCCCACACATTTATGGAATCTCAGCAGAACAAAAGCAAAACAAAACAAGCCACTTCGTTGGGAAAGCCTTCCCTGGTTTCTACCCTCACACCATCATCACCACCACAATGGATCAGATTTCTGTATCTCTACTGTAATAATAAAAAAAAAACCTTTCTTTTCATGATGAGCACCTAATTTAGAATGTAACTACATATTCATATGATTAATGTCTTTTACTCATGTGAGAGCTTTATGAGAGCAGGAACCAATTCTGAATATACCCGCCATTACATCATTACCACCTCACAAATTGCCTGATAGATATTAATCTATCCAATCAAAGTGTGTTGAATGTTGAATGAAGTAGGCCCTCAACCCTTACACTTCCAATAGGAAGTGTAGCTCTGCCTGAATAAACAAACAAAAGCAAGAAAAATAATGAACCAAACAAACAAACAAAAAAAACAAACCTAACTTGGCAAATAGCCCACTCTTGAGACAATTGTTTCAGCTCACAGCTTCAGTCCTCCTCTACACCAGCTTTCTCGGATTTTGAAGCTCTTAATATCTCTACTTGGCTGGTCTTTCTTTGGTTTCTTTGCCTTTAGAAATCTTTCTTCATAGCATTTCTGTGAATGTAAAAAGTCTCATAAGATACTACTTCTGTAAATGTTGCTGCTTCCCCCATCATCTGTCCACAGCTGGAAGCTCCAGCTGCCCAACCTAGGCCCTGTCCAATCTGGGCCCAGCTACTCGAGGGACTAGGACATCTCCAGGCTTTCCACCATGCTCAGGACACATATCAGACATATACAACTGGAAATGAGAGTTTCCAGTTGGTTCTACAAGCTTGAATTACTGAAATCAGCCCTTCTTAGACCCTATACCATGCTCTAAATGCATTTATACTCCCTTTGTGCCCCATCATCACCAAACTGTCCTATGTACTCCTCACTAGGATAATCTATTAGTATATGTTAATGGAAAGTATATCTTAATGAAAACAGAGAGCCTCCGGAAACAGTATTGTGTTGGGGGGAGAAGATCTTTCAGCATTCTTTATTTGATAGATTTTTTTTTTTGCTTTTACCTGTGTTGAGATATATTGATATATTTTACTTAGCTACCTAAGATAGCTTAAATAATAAACTAATGCTCTCCAATAGTTAATGTCAGTTCTACAAGACTCTCCCAGAAAAGAGAATACTGCCAAAATTGAGTTAATTGAAAGCCATGGCGGGTTTGTGGACCGTATGGAAAATAAATAACACGCAGCATCTGCCCTAGAGAACTTACATCTGCTATCAGGGAAGTTGAACTATGATGAGATAGACAAAGCCTTCTAATTCATCAATAACTGCATGAGAATATTTTAACGATAAATCTGCACATAAATTGAAAGCATCCTAGATATGAGACTGAAGACCTCAAAAACTGTTGGGAGAATTTTTGATAACTTCACGGACTTCAATGGAATTAAATCAACAAAATGATTTAAATAGGCTTCTACCACTTTCTTAAATTAGTCATGCTAAACATCTGTCTATGGAATAACGTTGTGTTCCAAAGTAGTATACAAATGTTTATTTTGATTGTTACTTATTCCCTTAACTATCTATAATCAATAAATAATAAGTACTTTCATTTATTTGAGTATCTATCACAGTCAAGATGTTACACGCAGGGCTTGAAGTGTCTTAACTCATTTATCCCCTTAATAATTATTTGTATCAAGAGCAATAGTATGCTCTTTTTACAGCTGAAGATACTGAAGTCTGGTATTGTGCTCAAGATGACTTAGGTAGTATGGCAATGACGATTCAAAACAAAGTATTTGACCCGTGCTTCTCAACTGGGGACACATTTAGCAATGTGTGGAAACATTCCTTATTGTCGCTACTCGAAAGGTACAACTGACGCCAACCATCCTACAATGCACGGGGCATCTCCCAACAACAAAGAATCGTGGAAAATGGTACTATTGCTGAGGCTGAGAAGATCAGTGCCGAACAAACCAAGGTGGCTCAGGAACACTTGACCAAAATTAAAAACTTTAAATAATTAAGGGTACTTATGTCATCTATTAAAAGAAAGGTGGAATTCTTTCAACGATTATCACAGACCAAACATCTACAACATGGGACCTGCCTCTAACAGGCTAAAGTTGAAAGGGCCATCATGCCCAGTCCAGCTGTATGAAGTGGCCCACTGCTTATGTGTCTGGTCACATGTGTAATCCCAGGAAGTGTGTTATGAAGAATTACAAGGTGGGGTAGAATGGAGGCTGTGGTGTATCAGTGACTGAAGGTCATGATGAGGCACTACAAGCTATTTCCGGGTAGAATGGAAAGCCAAACTATAGGATTAAGGTGCCTCTGAAACTGAAAAAAGAAGACAGATTTTAGAATTAGAAGATGACCCAAAATATTTCCCAAGTGAGTCGCTTCCCAGTTGCTAAGAGGAGTTAGAGTGCATGCAGATGAATTCACAAATTCAGAAATCCATGAATAAAGAGGATCGACTATAATAAATAACTCACAGGGAGATTCTTAAGATTATGTAAATATTATGAATTTCCTCCTAACCTCCCTGCCCCACCCTTGATTTACCATCCGGTTATTCTTATCTTAATAGGTGCTTACAGTGACAGCTGCAAAATGATAATTCCTAATTCCATTGTTCCTTCTATATTTATTTGTCAGCACTTGACTGTACGGAACAGCTTTCTCTTCTCTTCCTACTTATTTATTTAAGTATCTGCTATTATCAAGGATTTATGAAAGCCACTTTTAATTAATGAGTTATAACACATTACTATAATTGTTCCATGTTTTCCCTAAGAGGGTCATATTAGACTGTGAAATCACCAATAAAAGAGCAGAAAATACGAAAAACGTAGCATTAAATTGACCGTGAAAGGATTGCCTGTTTGCAATATGAAAGCTAAAACAATAAGGCAGAGCATCTCCTTGTTTGACCTCAACTGGGACTTGCATATCTTTAAAAGTTAATTTTTGAGGGGAGAGGGGCACCTGGGTGGCTCAGTTGATTAACTGACCAACTCTTGATTTTGGTTCAGGTCATGATTTCCCACTTCCTGAGATAGAGCTTCGATTTGGGCTCTGTGCTGACAGTGCAGAGCCTGCTTGGGATTCTCTCTCTCTCTCTCTCTCTCTCTGCCCCTCCCCCTGCTCGTGTGCTGTCTCTTTCTCTCTCTCAAAATAAATAAGTAGTCTTTAAACAATGAGTTAATTTGGGGATTACAAGCAATTTTTGGCAAGCAGGCAAATTCATAAATACAGAATCCATGAACAGTGAGGATCAAAACCCTCACTGTTACTGACAAATGCTTATGATCAGGGAAATCCTTTAATAAAAGGTCTGATGAAATATTTCAGTTGATATTTCCCTGTATTTGTCATAGTTCTGGTGATTTGGCTGAAGAGATAAGACAACAGTATAAGGTTATTGGTCATAATTTTTTAATTCTTTAAATTGTTAACTTGGTCACAAAATACTTCTTTAATTTGAGTCTAGTATCTTTAAGGCCAGTGGTTCTTATAAGGATATACATCAGACTTACTCAGAGTTTCATAAAAATACAGATGTCTAAGCCTTACTGAATCTCTTTACATCATATTTCCAATGTATTCTTTGTATATTATGCATACAGTATCCCAGAATTATCCTCTATAAAAAGTATTCCCATCTTGTTTATAAATTAGGTGTAACATTCACCGACTTTTTGAAAATGGGCTTAATCAGTTATCTCTAGAGACAGTTTATCTACAATTATTTTTGTGATGACTTTATTATCATGTTTTGCATGCCACAGAAACAACCAACATTTTTGTCACATACGGAATCTTATTATGAACTCTCATTAATTCTTTCACACTTGAAAATTTTCAGAAATAGATTAACAATAGCAATTAAGTTTCTGTCTTCTCTAGTCTTTTACTCTGATTGTCTTTTCCATAAGCTATCAGCATTTTTGTTCTCAATGAAGACTGTCACATCACCAGAAAAGGACTATACCAGGGACTTTACACTATTGATGATTCAAAGAATAGACGCTCAGGTAAAAGCTTCTGATGGCATCATTTACAGACTGGGCTATGTCAAGAATAAAACAATTTCATGAGACTGGTAACCCAGTGAAAGATGACAATTTGCTTTTGTAAACTTAAAGGAAACATTTAAAAATATTTTCCATTGACCCTCTCCAGAAGTTCCTAAGTTTTCTGACTTTTCAGGTTAATTCAGTTATTTACATAGGCTCAGTAAAAATCTGTCCTCATTTCTACCAAGATAATTGATTATGCAAGCATATCTTCATAGGGCAATAGAGTTGAAAATAATGTTCAATTATTCAGGTGTGACAAGCCACTTTTAAGAAACCATCATTGGCTTTACCTATAAAGCTGATGCCTACAAAGTCCTCTTGGGGAGACTATTCTGGTGCCTGGCTATAGAGTCCCAGTGTTACAGATGATAAGAAAGGTCACTTTTTGGAAATAATCTTGAGAAAGAATACACAGTAAATTAAGAATTTTGCTGCATATATTCAAATAATCACACCAAACCTAATGAACCATCTTTATTTTGTGATTAAGAATTATCTTTCTCAGGGTTCCTGGTGGCTCAGTCAGTTGGGCGTCCGACTTTGGCCCAGGTCATGATCTCACGTTTGTGAGTTCGAGCCCCACGTCAGGCTCTGTACTGACAGCTCAGAGCCTGGAACCTGCTTTGGATTCTGTGTCTCCCTCTCTCTGCTCCTCCCCCGCTGGCACTCTGTCTCTCAAAAATAAAATAAACATTAAAAAAATTTAAAAAATAATAATCTTTTTTTGAGTTTATTGAGATCACAAAAGAAAGGTAAATTATGGATAAAAGAGATTATTAGATATTTTCTCACCAACAGGGATAAAAGAGACCACTGGGTATCTTTTCAGTGGAATATCATGGCTTTTGGAGGTTAACTGATCCTGTAGGAATGTCCACCTTATTTTTTTCTTTGACTAGAATATTTTACAACTTTGTTGAGATGGATGTAACTTTCTAAAACATAATAATTTCTAAATTTTGTTTCTAAATTTCTAAATATTTGTTTCTAAAACAAAATAATTTCTGTCTATAAAGATACAAATGTGTCTGATGGAATGCATTGACCGGAATGCATACTGATCTATGCATATTAAGCAGTTTTCCTAGTTTTAAATCATTTGTAAATTCATGCCAGTATTTGTTATCTCACTATAATCCTGTGGTACTTTCAGTTTTCTTCAAATCAATTTTGTTCCTTCATTAATTAATGTTAAAATCTCTGATGCATGTTCAGTTTATATCATATGACAATCATGATTTTACTTTTTTGCTAGAAAATTATCTTCTAACATGTAGCACTCAAAAAATTAGTTTTTGGAAATTGAAAACAGTCAACCAACTACTGCTAAAAGTGACTGGTAAGAAAGTATTTGAGTGAGTGTGGGTGGCTCAGTAGGTTGAGCGTCTGACTCTTGATTTTGGCTCAGGTCATGATCTCTCGGTTCCTGAGTTCAAGCCACATCGAGCTCTGCACTGACTGCATGAAGCCTGCTTGGGAATCTCTCTCTCCCTGTCTCTCTGCCCTTCCCCTACTTGCTGTGTGTGTGTGCATGCATGCACTCCTTCTCTCTCAAAATAAATAAATAAACTTAAAAAAAAAAGAAAACTAACTCCATATTCTCATGAGTGTGAAATTACTTGTTATCTTCACTATTTATATGAATGTACAAAGTTTTCATAACTTTGAGTGCTTACTATCCTTATCATCATAACCTGCGCAGAGGAGACTTAATATTTTTGATGGTATAAGCACAGGTATTCTTTTATTTTTTTGATTTTTGATTTTTTTGATTTAAAAAAAAATTTTTTAACGTTTATTCATTTTTTTTAATATATGAAATTTATTGTCAAATTGGTTTCCATACAACACCCAGTGCTCATCCCAAAAGATGTCCCCCCTCAACACCCATCACCCACCCCCCATCAACCCTCAGTTTGTTCTCAGTTTTTAAGAGTCTCTTATGCTTTGGCTCTCTCCCACTCTAACCTCTTTTTTTTTTTTTTCCTTCTCCTCACCCATGGGTTTCTGGTAAGTTTCTCAGGACCAACATAAGCGTGAAACCATATGGTATCTGTCTTTCTCTGTATGGCTTATTTCACTTAGCATCACACTTTCCCGTTCCATCCACGTTGCTACAAAGGGCCATATTTCATTCTTTCTCCTTGCCACATAGTACTCCATTGTGTATATAAACCACAATTTCTTTATCCATTCATCAGTTGATGGACATTTAGGCTCTTTCCATAATTTGGCTATTGTTGAGAGTGCTGCTATAAACATTGGGGTACAAGTGCCCCTATGCATCAGTACTCCTGTATCCCTTGGGTCAATTCCTAGCAGTGCTACTGCTGGGTCATAGGGTAGGTCTATTTTTAATTTTTTGAGGAACCTCCACACTGTTTTCCAGAGTGGCCGCACCAGTTTGCATTCCTACCAACAGTGCAAGAGGGTTCCCGTTTCTCCACATCCTCTCCAGCATCTATAGTCTCCTGATTTGTTCATTTCAGCCACTCGGACTGGCGTGAGGTGATATCTGAGTGTGGTTTTGATTTGTATTTCCCTGATGAGGAGCGATGTTCAGCATCTTTTCATGGAAGCACAGGTATTCTTTAAAAGCCATCAGTAACACTTCAGAATTTGAATATAGAAAATATCTATCAAGTGTTCAAAAAATAGTGGTAAACATGTTTGATGGACAGATAATATATATTAGAATGAAAGACTCATAGTTAAAATGAAGCCATGAAGATACGCTGCCAGTTACAGATGTTTATGATAGCACAGATATTTCTATTTGGGAATAAATCTAAATAAGGTCCTCTTGATCTAGGGGAAGAAAAGATAAAGTATAACAGAGTTCTAGAGATTATCGGTAACTTCAAGGACAACATGTGCAATGGCATGAGAGTAATAGAGAGCCTGATGTGGAGCTTGGGTCCATATAACGGGAGGTCGTTTGACATTGAAGGACAACTGAGCCCACAGTCTCAACTCTCAAGGTCTTTTGCTTAAGGGCATGGAGGCATCAGGCTTTCCCATGGCCATCAATGCTATAGTCTTACCCTTTTTATCATTAACAATTAAGGACTAACTATACAAAAATTTGCATATATGCATTTTTATTTAACTGCAACTGACAAAAAAAGACATGTTTGAACCTCCAACATTTATTCACTGAAATTGACCTATGCTAAATATCTTTGCCATTCATTAATGCATTGGTATAAATAAGTGAGATATATGTTCTACTATTTTAATAGCCATAGTCTTATTCTGTTCGTGTCCTCTAAAATGACAGTCGACATTAAACATAATCACTGTCATGCACTTCCATGGCGTGGAATATGAGGAGCTGGGAGGAAGTCTTGTATTCACCAGACAGAGAGGACAACCAGGCTGAGCAGAGCGGGAAAGAGAAAGAACAAGATGAAGGGGAATCTGTAGGTGAGAATGTCGTTCCCTTGTTGCAGGATACAACTAACTGACCTAAATGATCTCAAAAGGGAAAGATGTGTATGTTATGGGGTCAGAGTCCTAACTGAAGGAATAAAATTTTCTCTGGGAAGGAGTAGCCACGAAATCTCAATTGGCAAGTTAAATTATATGGATATTATTATTAACTTTGATACAACACAACAGTCTAATAAAATAATGAGTAAGATATATGTTACAGATATTTCTTTAGATCATTTGCTAAATTTCTCAGGGGGGAAAGAATCATTGCTAACAAGACATATTGTACATTTACAACTTTTCCGGGACTGAAAAACATTGCCTAAAAGCACTTCCAACACTATGGGATGTGACTAATGAGCCATAGGAATTTTAAATTAGACCCCCTTGTCTTCTTAGTTAAATTTAGCACAATTTACATATAAAGATAGATAAGAAACTAGTCAGCTAGAGTAAAAGGACACACAATTTTGATGGCTGGGAACCGGTTTTAGAAAGATGGTTTAAGTTTTAAACATGCCTTAAGAGATTTTCTTTCCAGGGGTGCCTGGGTGGTTTAGTTGGTTGAGCGTCCAACTTCAGCTCAGGTCATGATCTCACAGTCCGTGAGTTCGAGCCCCTCATTGGGCTCTGTGCTGACAGCTCAGAGCCTGGAGCCTGCTTCTGATTCTGTGTCTCCCTGTCTCTCTGCCCCTCCCCTGCTCATGCTCTCTCTCTGTCTCAAAAATAAATAAAAACTAAAAAAAAAAGATTTTCTTTCCAGAAATGAAGATATGGAGAAGTCGGGAGGAAGAAAACTTAGGCCATCTTGCCGATACCCCGGGACCAAGTAAACAAACCCCCTTGAGATTCCAACTGGAAAAAAATAGAATACCTACACCACAGCATGAAGTGTAAAGTACTATGTAATGTATTTATCACATGTGATTTTAATAGGGTTTCTGCAAACATGGATCAGTATACACTCTAAAGATAGCATTAAAAGGTTTGGCTTATTCTATATACCTCGTAATTCAGTTCTTCAAATAGTGGGCCCAAAAGTGTGATAGACACTGAGCTATGCAGTAGGGATATGGTGCCGAACAAGACAAAGTCCCCTTCCCAAAGAGCTCAGCACATAATGTCTTGAAAGGCTATGGAATTTTATGGATTTTTTTTTAATTGAGAGTTTTAGAACAGGAAATTCTGCTTTGTTAGTGAGTCAAAATAAGAATACAGTTGACCCTTGAGCAATGAAGGGATTAGAGGCACGGATCCCCACACATTTGAAAATCTGCTACAACTTTTGACTCCCCTAAAACGTAATTACTAATAGCTATTGACCAGAAGCTTTACCAGTAACACAATCGATTAACGCAAATTTTGTATGTTATATGTATTGCAAACTGTATTCTTATAATAAAGACGGAAAAAAGAAAATGTTATTAAGAAAATCACAAGTATAATATGTTTAGAGTACTGTACTATGTTTCTTTAAAAAAAATCTGCATATAAGTGAACCTAGGCAATTCGAACCCATGTTGTTCAAATATTAACTGTACTTTTTACTATAATAATTATTTTATTAAAATAGAACACATCTCACAGAATAAATTATAGTTCTGCAAAGAGAATCAATTTGGCTTTATGAAAATGCACTATAGTGGCCTTAGTTTTCTCCTTTTGTCACAGACCAAAAGAAAATGCATCAAGAACTTCACTAACTTGAGAATCACTAAGTCTGACACATAAAAATGGTTTGCAGTGTTATGCATCCTCTTTTTTGCAATAGGAAGAATATGTCAGGTCACTGAACAGGCAAGGGGAGGAAAAGGAGTGGATCACACTGACATAGATACACCTGCATATCATCCACCAACAAAAGATAAGATAATAACCAATTTTAAAATGTAACATGCTTCCTGGGGATTTCCTGTCCACTTTTAATATCTGTATGTGAATTTTTGATCAGGTAATTCTGTAACATCTTGATAAAATCTGATGCACTTGTGGAATTTGCATTTTTATTGGGGGAACGGAGAAAGATAATTTGGGATTGCCGGGCACATACCTATTGCAAGGCTGAGTCTGAATAGGTTTTAGAATCTGAGGACCACATGTAGTTGTAAGCATCTGGAAGGCAGGTCATAAGGAGAATTGGAAATGAGAAAAGATCAAGGAGAATATTGGGAGAGAGCCAAAGATAAACTCAATTAAGAATACCTTTGTTTTCTTTCTTACCATGCTGTTCCAACTCTTTTTAAAATAATCATCTCTCTCTCTCTCTCTCTCTCTTTTTTTGACAGGACTTTAAACAGACACATACAATATAAAATGGAAAACAACTAAGGGGTTCAGCTTAAAGTGGGAATGAAAGGCCCAATACTCTAGCTGTAGGAGCTGTGCCCTCAGCAGTCATGGCTGCCAATGTTCAAAACCAATGGTTTTGAGAGGATATTATAGACAGGGTAATAGAGACCGCAATAGGCAAAAACTCAGAGAGCTGGTGTAAATATACGGAACTCATGAAATGTAAGGAGTTATTTGTGTTCTAAAACCATGTACGTTTGCAAGGGCTTGCATTTAGCCTTAATTATCATAGAAGGCTGACATGGAAATTCTAAGGTGGCAGAAGGTTGGATAAAGAAGATAAACTGAATATCTACATTTCCCCAGCACAAAACTTATTCAGCGTTATGGACTGAAAGTTTATGGTCCCTCAAAATTCATCTGTTGAAATCCTAAGAGTGCGTGTATTAAAAGGTGGGGCCTTAGGGATATAATTAGGTCGTGAGGGTAGAACCCTCATGGATGGGATTAGCGCCCCGATAAAAGAGACCCCAGCAAGCTTCCTTGCCCCTCCTGTCATGTGAGTAGGTAGCATGAAGACGGTCATCTGTGAACCAGAGAGTGGGCTCCCACCAGACACGGAATCTGACAGCACCCGGATCTTGAGCTTCCTACTCTCCAGAACTGTGAGAAATGTTTGTTATTTATAAGCCACCAGTATATGATATTCTGTTACAGCAGTCTGAACTGACCAGGATGTTTTAGTTCTTCAAAAGCAGATACAAGAGAGTGGGGGGCGGGGGGGGGGGTGCAATTAGAAGAAACTTTGAGGAAAATTTCTGAAAGAGAGAAAGCGGAAGAAACAATAGCCAAAAATATCTACACAAGACAGCTGTGGGGGTGGAAGTGGCTCAGGCTTTGAAAACCTATATTCATCACAACAGTGAGCAGGAATCAGCCCTAGTGGAGTCTCAGGTATTAGTTGGAAATAATTAATTGCAATTCGGAGTAGCCAGGTTGCATGACCAATTTACAGGTGTTCCCTAAAGAACTGTTAGAGCAATGGGGAGGAAATAATCAGAGAAATAAGATTTTTCATTACCAAAGAAATGAATCTCAAAGTAGAAATGACCTACATGCTAAATTTTTAAAAACTAATTTGAACATCTTGATTGTAGTTTTTCCTCAAAACTATAAAATCAAAATCTACTTGCTGTTTTGAGCCCAAAGCAGATATCTACAAAGAAAAAGTAAACTATATCTGCATCTCCCCACCCCAATAACACCTGTGTTAGCTACTGTTAACATGATGTATTCTTTCGTTTTCTCTATGCTCACTTCAAAAAGCATACACATACCAACCTGGAGAGCAAATTTCCTAATTTTTTAGACAAAAATGGGATCACAATATGCCACATTTTCCTGTGATTTTTCTTTTTTAGTATTATCTGAACATCCCTCTGGATCCATTGATAGTGCTATAAGGATGATGTTCATTCTGCATAAAATATTCTTTTCCATTCTCTTCGTGAGGCTTTCTAAGTTTGTTCAGGTCTTAGTTTATTTCCTTGTCTATCATTTTCTATCCTATCACCCTGTTTTATTTTATTCTTAGTATGTAATCACTCTCTGAAATTAGCTTATTTATTTATTTACTTTTTTATTTCTCAACCTCAGTAGTACATGTGTTATGAAAGACATACTTTCCTGTAGAATTTGCTTTAATATCAACACTTAAAACAGGATGTGAACGCTGTAGGTATATGTTAAATGTTTGTTGAATGAATAATGAATAAGCTCATTCCTTCTTTATGGTTGCATAGCATTTCCCAGCATGAGTATACCTTAATTTATTCAACTTGTCTCCTATTAATTGACAATATAGTTTCCTGATTTATTTTTTCCACTTATAAAATGCTACAATAAACATTTCTGTACATATTTCCTTGTATATCTGTGGTTTTATTTTTATTTGATAGATTCCCCAAACTGATATTACTTGGTTAAAGAATGTATGTGTATGTGTGTGTATAATTTTAATAGATATTATATATATGTATTAAACACATATGTGTCTATATATAATTTTAATAGAAACTATTAATTCTGTTGCAAAGGGGTCATAGAATTTCATACTTCTGCCTGTATGTATGAGAATTCTCACTTCCCCACATTCTCATCAGCACTGGACACTATATATTAAATAGACACACACACAGACATTTTGGATGAATGCATGGACTAAAATATCTACCCTGTCACTGCTGATTCCATTTCCATTTTCCTGACTACTGGTGAAATTAAACATCTTTTCATATGTTAATATCTATCTTCCATTGACATTCCCTCCTCTGTAAATTGATGGTTTATATTTATGGGCTTTTATGTACTTATCAATTTACTTGTTATTGCAATATATATATTACAAATATTTACTCTCAGCCTTACATGTTCTTAGGCTTTGTTTATGGTAATTTTTCCATGTAGAAAGTTCAAATTACTTTGTAATCAAATCTCTTAATCTTCTCCTATAAAGTTTCCTTTATTGCTTCTGAATGTCTTCCCCACCACATGGTTATACAAATAGTTTCCTAATTGGTTTGTAAATATGGAGTGTGTTTTACATTTCTGTCTTTAATCTACCTAGAATTTATTTTGAAAATGGTGTAACAAAATAATCTATTTTTATGCAGGTGGGTCGAATGTATTATGTATTATGTCGAATGTATTTATTAACTAGAATGAAATACCGTCTTTATTGTATATTAAGTTCTACCTATTTTGGATCTTTAGTCAATCCCATTAATTTATTGTCTATTCGTGTTTCAATAGTTTTCCTAGGTATACAATTTTCATTACTGAAGTTTTGCAGTATATTTTAAATCTGGTTGGATAGGTCCTTCCTCATTAGTCTTCTATTTTTTAAAATGTTGGGCAATTTTCTACTGAAATTTGAACATAGATTTAACCTTATTTAGTAGGGATTCTGATAGACTTAAAACTAATTTTATATAATCATTTGAAATATTGACATTTTAATGATATTGATTTGATGCTGTGGTTGGCTTCCCATCATTTATTACTACTCATCGTATGCACGTGGTATGAACTCTAATTTGAATTCAGTCATTCACATGTTGCCCACATTCCATCAGCTTGCAGAGATGCTGAATCCCTCTGTGTCTCTAGGATAGGGGTGTGTGGTACACACTAATCAGCATTATCCCATCTCCTGGCCCATATTTATGGATAGTCCTGGGACCCATACTGGGCAATGAGGCACAAGAAGAAAGTACTTGTGGGCTTCTGAGAAAGAAATCTTATTTCTATAAAGGAGCTCCCATATGTAATCTACTCTTTGTTTCTTCCTCAAGTCAGTGAGGACATCTGCAGCCCCAGCACTGTTGGCAGTGCCTGGCCATCCCCAAAGAAAGCAGAACGGGGATGAAACTGACCAGACAAAGGCAGAACAAAGACGCAAAAGGATACACGGAGCCACAGTGTATCCAACTCTAAACTTCCAGTTTGTAAACTAATCAATCCCCTTTACTTGTGCTTCATAGACTTTAGTGTAAATTAAGGGTCATCTGGAAGGCCTAAAACATCGATTCCTGGGCCCTGCCTCCCACGATTCTAAATCAGTAGTTCTGAGGTAAACCTTGAGAATTTGCACTCCTAACAAGGTCCCAAGTGATGCTAATAATGCATCATGCTCACTGGTCACATTTTGAGAAGCAGTACCTTGCACTGTTGCAGCCAGTTAGAGTTTCATTTCCTCTGATTTGTAAGCAAACACATCCTAACTGATACACCATCTACGTAGGAGTGCTTTAGGCTCTGTTATGGTCAGGTTCCTTGTTCATCAATAGAATTTGTTTGTTTGTTTGTTTATGTACTCATTTATTTACTTATGAAATTGTATACTTTCCTTCATCTAGGTCCCTTTGCCTTCATGGTTAATTTATTACGTGGGTTAAGTTAGAGGTTTTGTCAACTAACGTAAGGACTACATTAGTGCCCCTAACCAGTGAGGGATATGTTCCAAGACCCCCACTGGATGCCTGAAACGGCAGACGGTACTGAACCCCGTAGAGATTATGTTTTTCTCTATGCATCCCTAAGATAAAGTTTAATTTAGAGATGAGGCACGGTAAGAGACCAACAACAACAACTAATAATACAATGGAACAATTATAACAATATATTGTAGTGAAAGTTATGTGAGTGCGGTCTGTTCTGCTCTCTCTCCCAATATCTTATTGTTCCATACCCCCCCTTCTTCTTGTGATGATGTTAGATCATAAAATGCCTACTTGATGAGATGAAGTGATGTGAATGGTAGAGGCATTGGGACTACCACTAGGCTGTTATTGACCTTCTGATGATATGAGAGAAAGATCATCTGCTTCCAGACCACCATTGACCATGGGTAACTGAAATCTCATAAAGTGAAACCACAGATAAGGGGAAACTTCTGTATAAGTATTTTTTTTAACCCGGGCGTAAAACTATTGTGTAGGCATGCACGTAATATGTAAATATAGTTTTTGGACATATATTAATGTTCAGACAATTTCCTAAGATGACGATAAGAGATTATTTGCATTATAATTTCTTTGGTTTTTAAGAATAAAATCTTCACATTCAAGATCCTGGCGGAAACCTGTCAGCACACTCTAAATTTTTCACTGATGAAAATTTAATGGACTATATACAGAGGACTTACCAGGTTTACAGGAACATGATTGAGATGGGGATACAGTCAAGTGAAAGATCAAAATAAATATTTCTCATATTAGTACCATGAATACTGAAAAAATTGAGAATGTATATTAGCAAACCAAGTAATGACCCTCAAAAGAGAAAATATTGGAAAAAGATGGTTAAAGAAAAATAATTTCATAAAATGAATAACTGAAAGTAATTGACGATACCATTTAAAAATAATATTCTCATGGGGTACCTGGGTGGCTCAGTCGGTTAAGCATCTGACTTCTGCTTGGGTCATGATCTTGCGGTTCATGGGTTTGAGCCCTGTTTTGGGCTCTGTGCCAACAGCTCAGAGCCTGGAGCCTGCTTGGGATCCTGTGTCTCCCTCTCCCTGCCCCTCCCTCCCCTGCTCACAGTCTGTCGCTCTCTCTCAAAAATAAAAATAAGCATTAAAAAAATAAAAAATAATTATATTCTCATAATATTACTTACAATATTTCAAATTATCATAACATTTAGTGGTGACAAGTAAGGAGGATGAAGAAAGGTAAGCCAGGCTCCCATTTATGGTAGGAAATAAATTAATATGGTTAAATGTAAATAACACCAGAAAAATGAATTGAGATATGTATGTTAAGATTTTAAGGATATACACTAGGCAGAGGGAAACAGGATTTACAACTTCAACCCACAAATGAGAAAAAGAAAAAGAAACAAGTATGCTTGATGGATCAAGTTAAAAGAAGATAAGGAAAACACAACAACAGAGCAGAAGAGTATTGGTGATACACAATATGGTAAGGAAAAATTCAGGCATTGGAATTCACATATACAAAGATGGATTAAATTCTCCCAGTCAAGGTTTAAAAAAAGTAATTGTAAGTTGTTTTTTTTTTTAAAGATAAGTATCTAAAAAGTAATGTAGTAGGCTAAAAATTAATTGATGGTAATTAAGTACTAAGAAAATACACACTCAAAGAGAGCAATTATCCCAATATTGAGATTGGACAAAAGAGAATTCTATTAAAAAGGAAAAGGAGATACATTGAATGTGATAAACTTAGAGGACCATAAAAAATACAATGGTCATGAAACTGACACATGGCTTTGGAAAACAGTAAAGTGTAAACTGGTGCAAAAACCTAGAGAAATTGACAATTTCACAGTCGTAGTGGGAAAAATCAACTGATTAGATGACTAAAAATTGAGAAAGATATAAATCAAAGCTGGCAAACATTTTCTGCAAAAGGCCAGGTAGGAAATACTTTAGACCTTGGGTTAGGTGGCTTTTGTCACACAACCCAGCTTTGCTGTTGTAATGTGAAAGCAGACAAAAATAGTACATAAATGAATGAGCTTGGTTGAGTTCCAATAAAACTTTATTTACAGCTGTAGGGGAGGAAAAATAATTTCCTCTCCATCCTTCTGAGTTCTTGGCCAAGACCACTGTAATAAAACATTGATTCACAAGAGCAAAACTAACAGAAGCTTATTAACGTGTAGAGCTCATGAATACGCCGGAGATCCTGGGGAAAAGTGAGTAATTTTCACAGAGGTGGCTTAGAATTCAGGATGAAATGCCATTTTATTTATTTTTTCTTTTAAAAAAAATTTTTTTTAACCTTTATTTATTTTTGAGACAGAGAGAGACAGAGCATGAACGGGGGAGGGTCAGAGAGAGAGGGAGACACAGAATCTGAAACAGGCTCCAGGCTCTGAGCTGTCAGCACAGAGCCCGACGCGGAACTCGAACTCACGGACCGTGAGATCATGACCTGAGCCAAAGTCGGCCGCTTAGCCGACTGAGCCACCCAGGCGCCCCGTGAAATGCTATTTTAATAAGGACAGGGGAGGAGTGATGCAGGCCTTCTAGGGAAGAGTAAATGATGCTTAGGAGAGAATAGGTGGGAGGTGTGAAAGTTTGTGACAGTTTGTCTGGGCTGCGTGTCAACATCTGGCCTCCTCTCCTGGGGGAAGAGTCAATCTTCCCTGATTGATGAAACTCCTGGGGGAGGGAATCTGACAATCCAGTTCCTTTTGGAGGACTTATTTTTATTTTATTTTATTTTATTTTATTTTATTTTATTTTATTTTATTTTTAAAATTTTTTTTAATGTTTATTTATTTTTGAGACAGAGAAAGACAGAGCATGAATGGGGGAGGGTCAGAGAGAGGGAGACACAGAATCCGAAACAGGCTCCAGGCTCTGAGCTGTCAGCACAGAGCCCGGCGCGGGGCTCGAACTCACGGACCGCGAGATCGTGACCTGAGCGAAAGTCGGCCGCTCAACCGACTGAGCCACCCAGGCGCCCCTGGAGGACTTATCTTTAATAAATAAGGGGAGTATAGTGAAAACCTCTCCCCGCATATAGTATTTTTTAAGTGCCTACTGCTCAAAAATAATCAGTATATCAAACTGCGTATTTTGGGTGGCATTTCCTGAACTTCTACAGTCATATTTCGGGGTAGCACATTCTGCTCTCCTTCACAACTCCAGGTGACAGATCAGCTTTGGCCTATGATTATGGTTTGCCAACCTATGATAGAAATTATTTGAATAGCATGACGAGGTAATTGATCTACAAATGTATAAGGCAACCACTGAAGAAGTGAGACTCATGAAATACACTTAGGAAGCAACTACTTCCATCCCAAAACACCACTCTGTGGGGCTAGTCTTTACTTGGGGTAAAATCTATTATTTTTCTGATCACTCTTGGAAACTAAGAAGTCCTTCGGTCACTTTGAATCATAATGCACGTTTGATTCAGTAACTCAATGTCTAGTCCCCTGTCGTAGTTGAAACCGAGCACTTGATTTAATTTGCACTTCTGCCTCTTCTCCGCTTGTCTGCCGTCTTGACGGGAAGCATGCAGTGGGGCAGCAGGGAGCATGGTTGACTTCTGCAGTATGTTCCTAGCTTGAGATTCTATTCCTTTTCCCTCCTACTCACTGGGTTCCTCCGGTGTGGAAACGGGGATGAGAAGAAAATTAGGGGACAGAAAAAGGCTTTCTTGGCCTGGAAAATATTGAATCTCATTCTTTCTTTCATAGATCTTGCACAAGTTCTTCTGGAGACAGCCAATCACTGGGTCCCTTGATAAAATTAAAAGCATATCCTCTTGTGGGTGACTTTTGATCCAGTCTTTGGTCCTGTTAGGCTTCTGGCCTCTTTTCACAGAGGTCACCTCACCCAAATCCCAGATAGCCATCTTGAGCTATTCCTAAAATGACCCCATCTGATTTTTTTCCCATGATCCACACCTGGTCTTTGGGTGTAAAGAATGTGAGTGCATGAATTATGATACTGAATTCCAATCCCAGCCACAGTATGTTGTCTGCACCAACGAATGAAGATTGTTTCACTAGTATATCTATAAAAGCTATGGCAATATGGGTGTGAGTAGCAGAAAGAAAGTACATGTACTAATAACATCTAGGATTAGTTTACATATAGCCAATCATAGCATGGGTCTGAAGAGGAACCACACTCTTACGGGAACCAATTACAGAAAAGGAGTTCCTTGCTACAGATGTAAATAATGCATCTTATGGTTCAAAGGCACTTTTCTCTCACCTCAGGGCCCCAGTTGTTCCTGTGCTCTCCCAGCACTTGAGTAATCTGGATAGACAAATGCCGGTCAGATTCTGACTACCAAGAGCCATTGTATGGGACCCAACCCACAGTGATGGCCTAGACTGCTGCTGGGGAGAGAAGCCCTCCCCTAGGGGATAAAGGGACTTTTACCAAAGTACTACCCAAAGTAATATGCATGTACTATGTGCATTAACAGGAAGGCTTAATTTGAATTGCTTGAATAATTTTGCGTTAATATCTTTTTAGGTTTCTAATCCCATAGCAAACGTAAGTGGTTTGGAAAGGTTGCCTTTAATCAGTTTTCACATGAATGACTGTCAATGGAGTGAATGTCACCACTCCCCACACATGCAGCTTTAACTATGAGACATGCGTACCTTTAGCCCTCTGTCAGGGAATTTCTCTTCCCATCCACTTGCAATCTACTCTGATGAGACAAGGAGCTTCACACAATTCGCATTCTTTAAATTTCTCAGGAATGTGTCTGATATTGTAGGGAACACATACCAAGCTGTCTGGGTGGTCTCAGTAAAGTCTCTTCCACACTAGACTAGGTAAATTTGAAGCATTTCTCATCCTTCCACAGAGGGATGGGTGATACTCAATATCCATCAACAGTTCTCTCCAGGAAAAGCTCCCCTCCCCCCATCTCTCTTTATTAACTTATCTCTGGCTGAACTATGAGTCTGCAGTTTACATGAGCTCGACTTTTGGTGGACAAGAATTGCAAAGCTGATTTCAGGCCCTTCTTGGCAGGATTTATATACCTTGATAGAGCCCCTCACCGTAGAATGGGAGAATACTTGCCACTCAGTTTTTGTGACTTCAGTCAGACCTGAGGTAGAAAGAGTTCCAACATAGCATTCTCTTACACAGAAATTTTTTAGTAGCCATGGAAATTTCATTAAAAAAATTTTTTTTAAATGTTTTTATTTATTTTTGAGACAGAGAGAGACAGAGTGTGAGCAGGGGAAAGGCAGAGAGAAGGGGAGACACAGAATCTGAAGCAGGCTCCAGGCTCTGAGCTGACAGCACAGAGCCCAATGCGGGGCTTGAACTCAGGGACTGTGAGATCATGACCTGAGCTGAAATCGGACACTTAACCGACTGAGCCACCCAGGCGCCCCTGGAAATTTCATTTAGAAAGACCATGTAATCTTTTACACAAGGGAGATCTCAGTGAGGACCCCGAATCAGAAATCAGAAATCACTCAGGGTACATTGAAGGCAATAAACTGTGAAAATAAAGGCAAAAATTTATTTAGACATCATGAAGACTTCTCTAAGCAACCCTAGGTTAACTTGGGAGATCAAAGCTAAAATTAAATTATAAATAGAAATGAGCAATGAGAGTACTACGTGCCTCATCATGTGAATATAACTGAAATGCTACACAGAGAAAAATACTTAGCCCATTTATTAGAAAACAAACAAAACTGAAAATAAGGGTAAAGACGCTCTGAGACAGAAAATGAAAGACAGGTATGGCTGTTGAAATGTACAGTCCAGTTACTCCTGCACACAGTTGGTTGTCATAGCAACAACTGAGATTAAAAAAAAAAAGGTGGATTAAGAGGACATGATATTGGATGCCCAAGGAGTTGAGACTAACTAAGCAAGATTAGGAGGAAGTATTGATCTTTTTCAACATCCAGTGGGATAAAGTGCCATGAGAATTGCTAAATTTGGTCAGTATTTTCTCCTATTCCCATCTTGGAGCTACCGCACAGTTGAAAACAAAACACAACATACAAAAGGGAGCTTGTGATTGTATAAAATGGAATTAAATTGGTTTAAGTAAAGGGCCAAACAGATTGCAGTTAAATGAAGTGTTGGTATGTACAGTTAAGTAATTCCGTCCTAATTCATTTGGTCGTAATAAAACATTTAAGCATACACATTATGGATATAAGGTCACCCACTGTTTTGAGTCTCCCAAAAAGAAGCTCATAGCTAAGTTGTAAATTAATTTAAAGGGTTTTATAAAATTGTAAATGTTTTGCTGAGCCTTTAGAAATGTTCCATGGGAAATTACTAAGAATGCAATAAAAATATTTTTAACAAGCTTAAACCAGCAATTTAAATTTTTCTAACATGAAAGATGATTATTTTTCAAAATAGGCTCAGCATCAGAATTTTTTTAAGATTTAAATTCGTTTAAAGAAATAAAAATAAAATAACATGAAGATATTGTTGCTTTTCTCTATTTTACCCTTAGTAAAAAATTTCAAATGATTCAAGAAAACAAAACCAATGTATACTCCTTTGAGAAGGTCAACCTGAGTTTTGAGTTTTTAAAAGATGTTTAGGTCTATTTCATGTTGATTTTAATTGTATTCTAGTTTAAAATATGTAGTCAGATCAGACTCTACTCAGTTTTTGATTACTGTTTTTATGAATTCTTTCCAAATACATCATTGATTGTGATAACAATACAACGCAAAGAAATCAATCTCATCCTACCGAAGAATCAAAACATAAATATACTTTGTAATTATACACAAATGTAACACATAATTTAATTAATAATAAATGGAGTAGTTTGCCTTTTTTCTTCTCCCCAGATTGGAAGTGCAAGGAAAGGAGAAATCAATTCTGCTAGAGGAAAAGAGGGTCAGAAAGACCTCATAGGGAGACAAACCATAAGAAACTCTTATATACAGAGAACAAACTGAGGGTTGGTGGAGGGGAGGTGGGAGGGGGGGAATGGGCATGAAGGAGGGCACTTGTTGGGATGAGCACTGGGTGTTATATGTAAGTGATGAATCACTAAATTCTATTCCCAAAATCATTATTACACTATATATTAACCAACTTGGATTTAACTTAAGAAGAAAGAAAGAAAGAAAGAAAGAAAGAAAGAAAGAAAGAAGAAAGAAAGAGAGAAAGAGACATCATAGAATACATAAGTCTTGAAATACAGTGGCATTTACCAGGTGGGTAACAACACTGTGTGCACGTGTGACCCTTTTTACTAGCTCTATTGCCTCAAGTTAAAGAGGGAAGATTACGGTCATGGACACCGAACAACTATGCATTATGTGGAGTAAATTACTTTGGGGATGCATGTCTCTTGACCTCTCAGAGATGACCCTTATGTCTAGTGCAGCATCACAGGAGGGAATAGTTTTCTCTAGAATGTGTTAAATGTTGATTCATGCAGACAGGTTCTGCTGGCATTGTGTTGCGGTTGTACAGTTGTTTACTCATTACTCTAATTGCTACCATACCACCTCCATTGAAACTAGCCGTCAATTAACAGTGCTTTTAACCTTGTCAGGAAAGGATAGATAGCATCACACAAGAACAATTTTAAAAGCAATGACAAGAGTGGAAGAGGAGATCGAAACTAGGAAAACTATAATAAGATGTTTTACAGGGCAAGAGGACAACATTTATTTGAAATTTTAATAAAATACAGAATATCTACCCCAAAGTGGGTTCTGAATAATTGATCAAAATGAAGCTTATTCCTCACAATTTATCATACTTTTTTAAAAAGACACATAATTAAAAATTCCAGATGACTAGAGAAATTACTTTTAATGAATTCTAACAAAAGACTTATGAATATGTTTTTTATGCTCCATGGCTTTACCTATACTCACTTCCCTACAGTGTTCCTTCTTGGATGTAATTGTGGCTAATCTGGGTTTTATTTTAATAATTCTTGCTAAACATCTGCATCTTTTTCTCTCTTTTTAAAAAATTGTCTGACATCAAAGCATTTTTACGCATACTGAGAACCTTCATCAACTGCTGTTTGTTTCTCTTTGGGAACATCCCCAATCCCCCTGAACCTAGGCAACCTTAGCAGGATATATTCCCCTTCCCATGTTCTCCTATTTTATTTCCAGCGGTGTCTGATGTAAAACAGATTTTAAAGTTCATAATAGAACGGAGGTCAACATGAAAGACTCTAGGATCCTGGCCTTTGGTTTTGCTTCTGGTCTTTATTATTACAACAAATAGTTAGTTGAACTATTATTTTCCATGTCATAGAAACACATTGAAATGACACCCTTTTCTTTTTAATCCTAGATGAGGATTTTCAAAGGAATCTCAAGTATGTAAGAACAGGTATAAGGAAAAAAAATATAACAGTAAGAAAGTAATCAAAATGAACTGTGACAGTCTAAAAGTTTCTAAATCTGGGAAGCAACAAGTGTACTGTCTAACGCCCTGTTCTACTCCTCTCCTGTTTTGATCCAGAAAGCATCTTCAGTAAGGTCAATCCCTCCACCTGTGTTTTGGATTCTGCCCTCTCCTCCTTCATTTTGGAATATACACTGAGCATTTTCTTTCTTTCTCTTCTATGCCATCAGCTTTTTAAGCATGAACCACTCTCATCCATTTCAAAACAACACCCAGCCTTGTCCCATCTCCACAGCACCCAAGGTGTCTGCCTACCTCTCTTCTCTCCTCCACAGCCACGCTTCTCCAGTGGGTGGCCTAATCTCACTTCATGTCCCCGCCTTTTTTTCCCCTCTTTAACCCATTCCAGTCTGTTTCTACCAGCATCACACTACCGAATGGCTAAGTCACCAAATCCAAAGGCCATTTTTTAATGTTCTTCTTAACAGCAGTCAACTGAGAAGGCCCACCTACCTTCTTGAAATACTCTCATCCTGGGCATCAAAATCCTACAAGAAATTACTAATCTCACATCCTTCCTGCAGGTCTCCCCCTCCCAGCCTTCTCCCAAGTCCTTCCTTTCCTCTCCCATGGTCCTCTCTTTAATCTGATAAATCCTAGGCTCTTCGACTATACCATCCTTTGGGATTTGAAGATGTATAATCTGTAGAAAGAGACAGAAAACAATAGAGGAACTCAAGAAAATATTACAGAGAAAAAGAGAGGTATTTCTATAATAAAGTGTTGGATGTGCAGGGAAGAATGAGAGGAAAAAAGTCAAATACATTCTTTGTGAGCAAAATAATTTTATCCTTTATGTTGAGCTTCTTTTCTCTGAGTGAGACAGAAAACCACTGGGATATTTTTAAAAAGAGACATTGAAGCAGGTGGAATCTGAGGGAGATGCAACAAGATCAGAAAGAAATCATATTGAATGACTAACCTGATATTTGGATATCCTCAAAATTGTTGACACACTTGCAAATAAAGAGTAGAGATAGTTTGAAAATATTCTTAATGGCTTGACGTTCTCTTTAGAGAAACTCATCCATTCCCGCATCCACATGGATTGGATCTAAGAAAATTCCTTCTAAATATATGTTGTCAAGCCAGACACTATCTCTGAATGATAGATTCAGATATATACTCACCATTTGATATTTCCACCCAGATGTAGAAACAGATTGAACACCTTCTCTCTCCTCCCTCTAAGACACATTCTCTTCCAGGGCCACTTATCACCTTGAATGTTGTCCCTGTCTGTTGAGTTGCTCTACAAGCCTTGGATTCATCCACGATAAACCATTAAAAGAACATACTTTAGAGTCCTGAGCCAGTCAGAATGTTTGTGGCTACAAATAACAGGATATGTAACCAAAAGTGGCTGAAGAAGGAGGGATGTATTATTTCATATAACAAGAAGTAAGAAAGTAGTAGTTTTCAGGATAGCTAATTCAAAGATATGGCAAGGTCATCAGCACAGTAATGATTTCACACTCCAAACAGCTTCCCTTAAAAGCTCAAGGTGGTCGATGCAGTATCAAGCATGTGGTGTGATCACAATGACAATTGACCGAAGTCAGACCAAAAATAAAATGGACAAAGAGATCGCGCTACACCAAGAGAAATCTTATGTAGCAGTATTAATATCAAGTGCAGTGGCACTTATTTTGGAACAAAATCCTTTGGGTTTGAATTCTAGTGCTACTAGATGTTAGCTGTGTCAGCTCGAGCACATTACTTAACCTGTCTGTGCTCCCATTGCCTTTTTACCCCAGACAAATAATTCTTAGGAAGGTCAATCCCAACACATAGTAGTGTGCAGATGACTCTGGCCTGACCAGAATAGTACCACAGTCTCAGGGCGCCTGGGTAGCTCAGTCCATTAAGCATCTGACTCTTGATCTCAGCTCAGGTCTTGATCTCGGGGTCATGAGTTCGAGCCCCATGCTGGGTGTGAAGCCTACTTAGAAAAATAGTACCACAGCCTCCGGCCACTTGTGCTTGGTCCAGAAGTCCGGCATACCACCTGAGCCAGGGCAATCAGAACCTTTACTAGGATTATTTATACCAAAGCCGGGAGGAAGGTCATCTTCCCTCTGGAGCCACTAAGCATGCCATGACCTCACTCCACTCTCTACCTTTATGATGTAAAGGAAGCTTTTTGAACTGAAGAAAGAAAGTAGCCAGAATTTAGAGAAAAGCTAAAATGAGAGCTGAAGAGAAAGAGGAAGAGTCTAGCTAACACTGTTAGAATCTAGCTCCACCTTCCCATTAAGATAAACCACAGTTCACATTCTTTTTGGCTTTAGCTAGATTAAAATGGCTTTCATTCGCCTACAGAGAATAGCACTGGTTAGCTTCAGATTCATGGCATAAACTGGTTGCAAAATATAGTTTTTGCCCTTAATAGATCTACTGGTCAAATTCTTTCATTGGTATGTGAATCTTAAATGCCTCTTCTCCACACTTGGAACGGCAGAGCTAACACTCAAGGAATATGAACCAAGAGGAAGAAGTTGGACATTTTTAACTAAATCATGTGAAAATAGGTCACTGACATTATCCCTGGACACATGGAATCACATTAATCACTCACCATTATGCCAGGCACATAATAAGTGTTCGATAAGGATTTATTTCCCCTGGTAAGAACTTTTAAAAGATAACACAAAAAAGAAGTCATCCCCATCTCCGATGTGTATACGTATACTAATATGTATTGTTAGTCTCTCGGTTTGAAACTTAATATTTGAGTTTGATGATAGGAAAAATGTACATATTTTCTGGTCTTTTTAAAATGAAGATGCTATAGGGGCGCCTGGGTGGCGCAGTCGGTTAAGCGGCCGACTTCAGCCAGGTCACGATCTCGCGGTCCGTGAGTTCGAGCCCCGCGTCAGGCTCTGGGCTGATGGCTCAGAGCCTGGAGCCTGTTTCCGATTCTGTGTCTCCCTCTCTCTCTGCCCCTCCCCCGTTCATGCTCTGTCTCTCTCTGTCCCAAAAATAAATAAAAAATGTTGAAAAAAAAATTAATAAAATGAAGATGCTATAAATTCTTTCTTCATAATTTCAGAATTTGTCAGCATATGTACTGATGTGTACTGAAATGTTTTATCAACTACTTTTTCACTATAAGTTTATCTTACCATTTACAATTTTTTTAATGTTTATTTATTTTTGAGAGAGACAGACAGAGTGCAAGCAGGGAGAGGGCAGAGAGAGGGAGACACAGAACATGAAGCAGGTTCCAGGCTCCACGCTCTTGGCACAGACCCCAGTGTGGGGCTTGAACGCACAAACCCTGAGATCATAACCTGAGCCGAAGCAAAACACTTAACCAACTGAGCCACTCAGGTTTCCCGTATTTTATGAAGTTTGAGTGATCTATAGAGTATATTCAACCCCTTAATACAGTGCCATATTAATATATTAAAAAATACATTCAGGGAGCCTGGGTGGCTCAGTTGGTTAAGCATCTGACTTTGGCTCAGGTCGTGATCTCACGGTTCATGGGTTCAAGCCCCGCGTCCAGCTCTGTGCTGAGAGCTCAGAGCCTTGAGCCTGCTTGGGATTCTGTGTCTCCCTCTCTCTCTGCCCCTCCCCTCCTTACGCTCTGCCTCTCTGTTTCTCTCAAAAATAAATAAGCATTAAAAAAAAAAAGAAAATATTCATGGATATCTTGGACAGAGAGAGATAGAAGAAAATAATATGAAGTAAATATGAAATTGAAGACTTTGAAAATACAATGTTTATTTAAAAGTACACAGTAGAAAACTCTCCAGAAGAAACTAACCACTCCATCCCCACACCAAGCAACATGGACATCTCAAAAGAGGAAATCCCAAGGCAAAAATTGGACTGGGAATCAGGAATTATACAGTTTTACTCTTGAATCTACATTGACCATTCAAATGAAGGATTTTGGGTGAATTATATTCTGGGCTTCATTTATTCATCAGATTTGACTCTCGTAGTCCTTATGGCTTAAGAAATAAAACAAAAGAATTCTATATGAGAATTCAGTGATTCTCATCAGGGCAAAAGCCATGCAAAGAACTTAGATGAATGATTTCTTGTGTGTCTTTCCAATGTCCTTGTGAGAGTTCCTCTCTTAGGTATTGTTAGTATACAACAGGCTTGTAGTTGTCACTCTTCCAAAGAATATTTCATTTCGATAGGAGTGTCTTAGACCCCTATCATTCAGAGGAATTGGTATCTACCCACGGGACTTCAGGCCCTACCACAGGAAAACTTCAGGTTAGTTAGGGGAATGTTGGGGAAACATGGCAAAAACAAGAATAATCTTGGTTTATCTAGAGCCTGTCCAACTGTAATTAAACATGAGTGTTTAGTCAATGACAAATCATTATGAAACCTAAAATCTTGCTTGAGCTTGTCATTAATATTCCCAGCCTATTAACTTTTCCATCAATTTTATTGGCCTTTTATAAACTGGGATTTGGACATGTTTGGGACCTGTTTACTCCCCCTACCCCGCTTTCTTTGTGGGGGGTGGGGGCCAAGTGAGGGGAGGAAAGGCTGCGGTTCTAGCAGGCATGACCGGATTGCAGAATCGTTTCTGTAACTGGAGGGAGAATATGCTTGCAGGTATTCCAGGCCATAGCTCTCTGAAAGATCCTCCCACATGGCTTGCTTAGCTTTTACTTTCATTTTGTATTAAACAAAAAGTCATTTGAGGGCTATTTAATGCTCTGGTTTGTGTTTTCCAATACCAGATAAAAGTTAAACAGATGAACCATTTGGGGGGTAAGGATTGGGAAATCCACGGCTGCTAAAATGCTTTAAAGTTTCAAAATGGTTTTGTTTTTTTAAACCCATTTTCCATGTTCCAGCAGCTGTGGGTTTTCCCAGGGCTCCCCCTGTGGCTCAAAAGGGAGCTGCTTAATGCTTAACAGATGAGCCAATTGAGTTTTTAAATGCAAAATTAAACTTAAAGTGCACAAAGAGCACAGGGGAATCCACAGCCAAGAATAGCTGAAGGAGGCGAGTGCACTGCAAACCCTGGGCTGGGAGATTCAGCCTCTTCTGCGCAACCGGCAGCAAATGAGAGGAGGGTGCGGGCACATTTATCTTTCAATCAATCCTCCAACAGGCTGTAATTATACTCCGCATTGCCAAAAGTTTTGCATAACCACTTTCCTTGCATTTATTTATATATGTTTACATATTTTTAAGAACAGAAAAGAGGAAAAGAAATAGATGGACGGGCTCTATAGATCACAAGGACAAATATGTTTTCATTCCCATGGGGTTTGTTCTCTCTGTGAAAGTGAGAGAATTGGGGTCCCTCAACACTTTTTCCCCTCAGATCCCTAGGTGCTTTTACCTTATGTCCCAGACACTCAGCAAGAGATCATCCAGATGCTCAGAACGTTCAGCTTTGAATGTGAGGAGCCAAAATGATTGTGGACTTTGGTTGGGACACAATTTGGCAGGTTACTGGATAAACTGATCATTCATCCAAATATGTGAACATGAGAAAGCATTGCAGTTGGGTGCCTAAACGTAAGATTTGGGGAAAAAAAGATTTTACCAACTTTCCTAAAGTTTTCTCTGATTCAAGTCAAATCATCCTAACACCTCAAAGGAAAAAAAAATCTCCATTTTAATTGTATAAGTGCTTTTACTAAGGAGGCTCCCAACATCATCAAAACTAAAATTCCATAGATACACTCTCTTTCACTGAAGATGATGAAAATCACTGTTGGATTCCAAATTGTGGAAATCTTTTGGGGAACCATCTCACGATTTCAACAAGTTTTTCATAGCAATAAGTACATTGGCATTCCAGGATGGAATACAGCCCCGGTGAGTCCTTGTTATCTATAGCATTTTAATTGCATTTGAGGAATATTTAGAATAATCTACAAGAGTGTTGAGAAATGGCAAACTCACTGGAAAACTGTTGCTCAGATCTTGTATTCATATTCAGCTTTTAAGCTAGGAAAACATTGGAAATCCTTTAATAGCTCACTTTTGGAGAAATCATTTTAATAGACAGTAACCCAAAATCCTGCTATGTCAACAGAAACTTCCCATTAGGTTACCAAGAAGAGGGTACTAGAAAGCTTCAAGTTCACATCTGATGTATTACCAAGTCCAGAAAAGACTACTAAAGTCATACAGTTAAATAAGCCTAAAAAATACACAAGCATATGTACATATGTTTTCGTATGTACACATACACATGAACACATGCACACTCATACTTTCTAACCTTATCTAAAGCTACCTATTTGATTACAAATTACATTCCTTAGGCATTTTTATCACTTTCAAACTTTCAAAGTAAATTTTATTATTTTAGGTTTCACAAGCTATCATAGCTCACTCACCCCCAACCTCAGCCCAAAAAGAACAAAACAAATAAACAAAACCAAAACCAAACACACACACTCACACACACACACACAACAACAACAAATTATAAAACAGATCATTAATATTTGGTCTTCACCTTCTTTCTGAGCATACTTCTCAACTCTTGATTCTTTAATGGAACAATTATTTTACCTTAATCATTTACATTTAAATGTGAAATGGTAAATTGTGAAAGGCAACCTCAGAAAATAAATTGAAGATGGATATTCCTACTCTGCATTTGGGACTGTGTGTTCAGAGACCTCTACCTCTTAGGCAATCAAATCCACTTGAGTCATTGACTATATCCAGCCTTGTCAGTTTGCCGGAAGGAAAGATACTGATGAGGTTGGGCTCCTGCGAAAGCAATCATATGGTTAATTGCTTTAGTGTGAACCTAGCCATTGTGATTAAAGCCTAGGACTTGTGTTTAGGTAGAGCAGAGTTTCCATGCTTCAAGGCACTCCTTGGCAGATCTAGTACTCTCCAGGCCTTGAGAAAATGTGCTGAGGCATCAGCATATTTCCCTGAGGAGTTGCAGTGTTTGGGGGATCATTCAATCATTAGACCATATTCAAAGAAACGAGGTTAATTTGAATACGTAATCATTGGATCACATATTCATATATTTGCAACCTCTTTGAAAGGGTGATCATCAGAATGCAGATTTAAATAAACAAGAACATATTCAAAACTTGACATATGATGTGCTTGAATTTAATGCGAGGCCATGCTCACCCCCAAAGCATCTTATACCTGTCATCTAATGATTTACATGCCTGTGTACTCTACTGATGTACTTTTACATGGATGTAAATTAAATAGACAATCTGCTCTACTTTTTAACAAAATGCTATGGATTATCTTTTCAGAATTCCGGAATTCTAAATCTAGTAATCCTTCTCATAGAATGTGATTGTTAACAATTAGGATATATATATATATATATATATATATATATATATACACACACACACACACACACACACACACAGATATACACATGTGTACATATGTGTATGAATATATCTATAGATTAACTTCAATGCATATAACATTTCAAAACTTTTGTTTATGCTTTCTCTCTTTTTGTAAAACTATATAGAACCAAAATCATTATTCCTTCCCTCTCCAGTGAAATGTTGGCTTCAGAGTTCACTTTTTATAAAGAAATTCTAAATCATTAAGCAAGTAGAATACTATCCCCTCTCTTCTTTTAATTACCCAACATACTTTTGAGGCTTATAGAAGGGGAGGCAAACATTCATTGATGCATAAAAAACAGCTACCCATGTTCCAGTAATTCAAATCCAACGCCATTTTGAATAGATTTTTAATATACTCATGGGAGTCACACAAGGATAATTGATGATGATTTCAAATTACTTGCATCTTGTTTATCTTAAAATCTACCCTATAATCTGTGACTACATTATGGGCAATAATATTCTGTTAATTGTAAAACACAATGAAGTTTTATTAATTTAACTGTATTTATTGCTCCTCTATAACCTCATAAAAACTGACCCCTCTGTATATAAGTTATTTTAGAAACCCTACGTTCTCGGAAATAGATGCAGCTATTAAGATTTTACGAAATATTAACCAAAAAGGGGAGCATTACGGTATAGTCCTCATCATTTTGCATTGTTCTCCAAACAGTTGCCTTCATTTTCAGGGTGGATCGCTGAATGTTAATAGCGGATGCATCACGTGCAGAAGCCGGGAGCGTGCAAGCCATGTTTGGCATATAGATTCTTTGTGGGGGAAAAATGTTACACAAAGCGTGCTGCATCAAGTGCCTTATTGCAGAAATGGAATCTTTCTCTTAGATCGATTTAACTCAGTATTTCCTATCCCTGCACAAATTTGCTCATAAAAGAGTTAAATATCAAAATTGAATGGGAAGTAATAGAAAAACATAACCTCTATTCCCCAATGCAAAAATCAAATATGCAAATATGAAAATGAGGGGACTCTGCTTCTTCCCCTTATACAACTGATTAAATTGTCACTGCTGGAGATTACATGGGTTTTATTCCCTTTACAGCCATACTCAATTGGACAGACAGAAAAATATATTGCCACAGACGAGACCCACCACCTGGGTACACTGTGCTTCCAGTTGCCTGCAGAGGCCTGGTCCAAAACTTTGCAGCTACCCCTTTAAAAAAAGAAAAGTATTAGATGTGATCATTCATGACAAAGCGGATGATCTCTAAAGTCCTTTCCAACTTAGAGATCTCAGAAAGACAAAAACTCCTATCATTACCAGATATGAGCCTTGCAGTGTATGTCTCATGTAACAAAACCTTCACTAGCAACGCTCTCTTTTTATAACGATCCTAAAGCCAACGCATTCGTTTTGTATGAGACTTTCACGTAAACAAACAAAAATTAACAGAGGCTCTTCTCTTTCTGTGTTTCCAATTTATTTCCTAGCTGATGGATACGTCTATTTCCCGGCTGATCAGTTTTGACACGGAACATACCACCCCCACCCCTTGGCTGGTCTGTCCCTTCCAGATGGAAATGTTTGATTTTTAGAAACAGAAGAATTACCTTCGCTTCTCTCATGTCTTGATGCAGTCCCGATATGGTTCTCACAGTCTGCCTGGATTTAATAGAAGTTAGTGCTCAGTGACTATGTCGCCTGGCTGTGACACGCTGCACTGCAGGCTGAGCAGAGAGCTGCCTCCAGCTGCAGACGAGGGGTCTCCGTGTTCAGGGCAGGCAGAACTAGTTTGTCAATGAGATCGTAGAGATGTAGCCACAAGGACAAGAAGATTTAACAACTAAAAGAGGTGATGGGATGATGTTTTGAATTGGAGCATTTGGGCAAAAATATAACAGCAAAAAAAACCCAACCAATCAAACAACAACACAAAACACAGTGAGCAGATGCTTCATTGCAAGGACAAGTGAACAGGAACAAGTCTATTTGCCTTTAGATTTGTGGTAGATATACACATGCTACTTTGCTATAGAAGGGAAAGAATTGATCCCCAAAGAATTTTTAGGTGTCTTTTTGTATGGCTGGAAACACTTTTGTTGCTGCTGTTGTTTTATCCATTCAGCAAAATGATACTTAACAGATTTTTTAAGTAGATCAGACCTCTACTTCGTCTTCTGATACAACTGCAATTTGAAAACTGTATCTTCTTTAATTGGGTGGATGAGCAAACAATCAAGTTTCCCGTTTCTGGCATCCAGATGGGTAAATTCATAATGAAATCAAGTGATTTCTTTATGCCCCAAACCCAGAATTCCATATGCATTTACAACACAGACACACATATCATGCTTAAACATAGGCTTCTGTTCTAACTTGAGAATTGGAAAAGCGTTGCTTTCCGACATCGCGTATGCCCTTTTCTTGTAATAAATCTGCTCAATTCAGGTATCTTTTTTGCCGTCAGAATTAAAAGCAGAGTTGTGCATGTTCTTCTGGCTTGAACATATGTACACTTCAACCCTGCATTCTCTGTGTGTGCGCTTTTTCCTCTGTCTTTCCCATGTGTCTTTGTTTTTCTTTTGTTTTCTTTTCAAGACTTCCCAGGGTTTTTGTTTTATCATATTGTTCTCTTTGTATTGTTCAACTGCTCTTTGACAAAAGTTCCACATTTAATCTAATTTTCTTGTTTTTGTTTAATTTCCCCATAGTTTTATATTGTTGGTTTTTTTCTGTTTTGGGGGGGTTGTTTTTTTTCTCTCTTCTGGGACATGGTGCTTATTTGTAAAAAGACAATTCCAAAAGTAGAATAGTGCTATAGAGACAAAATTTTCTACTGAGTGTCTTTATCTTCTAATATTTTGGCTTTTGACATCTTTATTCCGTCCACCAGTACTGGCCACTTAAAACAATCTTTTCATCAATTACAATTTCTTTTCTACTACTGATATCCTTCATTGTCATTCTTCTCTTGGGGCCTTGGTTTCTCAGGCACCTGGTTATTACTAAAATGTGAACACAAGTTAGTCAGCACTTAGTATAAGCACTATGCTCAATGGTTTATCCATATTCTTTGAACTCTTGGCTACAACTCTGAAAGGTAGGCATTCACATCCCTGTCTGATATAGGGCCTAGTGATAAAGGTGTCGCCTTAAGGCCACCCAGTAACTGTGATAGCAAGTATTTGTTTCCAGAACCATAAGGCATCGAATCACCTTCTCTGTCAACTAAATTATATTGAGGCAATGAAAATCAGAAGGATGTTTTGAGATTCTGTTATAAATAGGGGAATATATGCTCCCTTGTTAAACTTCACAAATATATAGTTACTTCATTATTTGTATCTACTTATACCCTGAAATGATTAAATAGAAATGACTCCTTATGTCTTCCTTTTGATAGCATTTAACATTAGTTTTATTTGCGATTTAAAAAAAGAAGAAAATCAAAACTACAGTTAGTGTCTTCAACAAAAATTTTAACGAAAACTAGGTCCAAATTTTCTTTGTACATACAGCAATTTACTAATATATGGTTCTAACTGTAAACAAATTGCGATAGTAAGTTTCCGGTTAGTAAAGTAACCAGGGAATGGCAATTCTAGAAGCATGAAGGGATCGTGTTGTCTGCAAACCCATAGCGTGATATCTGCCTTCCCAGTAATGACATCAGTGATCAAATATGTTTTTACAGTTGTCAAAGTAGTGGATCAGACATTTAATCCCAGCCTGCTTGCAGCTGCCTTTCTCCATCCTTCCCTCCCTGTATTACATTTGCCTTTTGGGAGAATAAAAATATTATGTGTTCCTTTATGTTCCTCATTCAGATTTAGAAACTCTCATACTTTCTGCAATGATGTGGGTGTGCAGGTGTCATTCTCTAAACAGGTCAGTTTGTAAGTTCCATAAACCCACTGTTTAATCATTACTGTCTCCTTCATCTTATTCTCACAACGATATTACACACACACACACACACACACACGCACATTTACTTTTAATAAGCAGACACTTATATTGGATATTCCATTAGAAGTCTCTAATATTGCTCCAAAAGTTATACTTCTAGACTTTGGATAAGAGCTTAACAAAATTCTCTTTGATGGGTTGCAGTCCTGAAAACTGTTCTTGTACTAAGCTGCAATTAATGTTTGTAACCAGCAGTCTCCTAAGGAATTGCACAAAGAACAAAGTTAGCAACTAGTAGACTTGAGATAGCTAGAGGGCTTTGACCACAAGGATGGGATAACAGTAATGTAGTGATTAAGAGGAAAGATTGGGAAGTAAGGGAAACTTGATTTCTTTGAAATTCAGTTCTATCATTTGTCACCTTTGTGGTTTAGGCAAGTTACCTCATTCTTTTGAACCTCAGTTTCTTTACCTGTAAAATGGGATAATATTACCTATCTCCAAAGGCTACCAGAAAAACTGAATTAGGTAATGCACATGGGACATTTAGGACATGGGTGCCTGGGTGGCTCAGTTGGTTGAGCATCTGACTCTGGTTCAGGTCATAATTTCAAGGTTCTTGAGTTTGAGCCCCAGGCACATCGGGCTCGCTGTTGTTGGCACACAGCTATTTCAGATCCTCTGACCCCCCCCTCCCCCACCCCGTCTCTCTGCCCCTCCCCCAGTCACACATGTGCTACCTCTCTTTTCTCTCTCTCTTAAAAATAAATAAACATTAGGAAAAAAAAAAGGAACATTAAGGACAAAATTTGGCATTTCTTAAGCCCAGTATAAAATATGGCTGAAAGCATCATGGTCATTTTCACTTTTATCATAACTGTGCAGTAATAAAAATTGACTTCTCTTTCTTTCTTTCTGACTTTTAGCACCGTGTAATGGGCCACAGAGTCCTTTATCAAACTTGTGAGTGACATTTGAGGTCCTAATATTTTCTTATTGTTGTTTTCCCCACGCTATGATAAACATACATAACTCCTATAACAGCTTTAAGACCAAGATCAAACCTGTACTAAATGAAACATACATGAGCCAGCCCTTCCACATACATCATAGCACTTGAAATGTTTGTCTACTGGCAAGTATTTAAGAGCATAATCCGTACAATGGCTCCCACCTTGCTATAATACTTTTGGCTAGTGTCTTATTTCCTTAGTGAAAATTTCCAAGGCTAACCACAATGCCTGGGACATAGAAGGTGTTCAATAAACTGAGCTGAACTGGATCTATATATCATCTGCCTTAGGCAAAGCACAACATTCATTAAGGGTATGCTTTATTCATTCATTTGTATGTAACATGTGCCTTCATTCATTCAGTAAGCACATGTTTACAGTATGATAGGTACTGCTTCCAAAATAGTCCACACAAGGGCAGGGGTCATGTCTTTCTCACAGATACCTGTATCCCCAAGACATAGCACAATGCCTGGTATCAGATAGGTGCTCAAGAAATAGTTGCTGGATTGATTAAGTTCCATTTTTGGATGGATTCCTTCCAGGGTACACAGAAACAGCCTGGAGAATGGCATGTCGAAAAGAAAAACAGTCAACAATGTAGCAGTAATAAGACCTGTCTGCCACAATTACTTGCCAGGCTAAGTGGAATCAAATCTTAAAAGTTTGCTTCCAGGTTTCACTACTATGAGCCCGTCTGTTTTAGGCTGCGTCTGCCAGTGTTTCTAACAACGGTTTGCCAATCAGCAGTTTTCCCTTGAAGTAAAAAAGTAAGAATGAATAGGCAGTGAAAAACTAGTGATGGCTATAAGCAGCAGTAATAAATATACAACTTGGGAATTATATCAAGTTTGGCAAATCTCATTATCGACAGTAGGGGAGATCGCGGTATGTTAGCTTTATCGGGAGTTCCTTCTATAAGAAAGAAGTAGTATATTTTGCTGAAAATCATAGGACTTAATTGCTTAGAGGCCTTACAAATCAGACCACCACTCTAATGTTTACAGATGAAAAAGTTAAGAGGTTCAAAGACCAGATACAAGGTACTTGGAGCCAGAACTAGGTTCCTGGTCTTGGACGTTTAAGAAAATAAATAATCTCACCACTGTATCACAAGACTTTTCAAATATAAATTCTAACATGGCTAATTCCATGAACACTGACATTTTAAATTATCTGTAAAATGTCAAAAATCTAACCAAAAGCAGAAAATGTGCAATAAAATATTCAACATGCAATTGGTGTTGTTTTCTATTAAAAAGGTTTTAAAATAATAGAAACTTCAGCTGTTTCAAGCATAATGTACTTCTATTCAATGGATCTCCTAAATCCAGATTAAGACCAGGGTAAGTTCCAATGGGCATGCCTTTTTTCCCCCCTCAGCCATTCATATTGTATTTTAAATTCATGTTAGCAACTGCCTATACAATCCAGGGAGGAGAAGGAGGGCTAGGGGTGGTGTTGAAAAAGATTCTGAATGTAAGTTTGCAATTTAATCTTGGGAGATGAGACTTTAGAGGGGTTCTTATGTCAAGAACACCACACAGAGTTGTTTGCAAATAGCAATTTGGAAATACATATATATTTTTTAATTCGTCATTACAGAATTGCAACTGACCTTTACCAATACTCAAACAGTAACAAGAAAATGATGATGAATTCTATACCAGATTTGTTCATCTGGAAGTACAAGGCACAAATTTGGGGAGGGGGCATGTATTTCAATATTGCTACATGAAAGAAAGAAGGTTAAGTTAATTTCTTAGGAAGTTACTACTTTGGGGCCAGTTATAATTAAGCATTCATTCCAAACTATATTGTCTTCATGCTGCTGTTTAACTGGGTGGCGTGAATGTTCTTGAAAAATGAATTTATCTGTATAATCTTCCATAGACTTAACAGTGAAGGGTGACCCTGGAGGGCCAGGATCAAGGCTTTAAAATGAATGAGTGTAAGCATGTGTAATTATTTCTTTCAAATTTATAACAACATTCTTGCTGTTAACAAATATAAATGTAACATTTACTAGGAAATAAGAGACCGCAGACGGAAATAAACAAACCTAGGATGTAGTTCATCTAAGTAAACACTGAGGTTATAAAACTTCAAACTCAAATATCAAGAGCCCTGCAAATTAATGCTACACACAATAGACCCTTTGGAAGCTAACCTAATCCACCCCCCTGAATCTACATGAGGGCCATGCATAACAATGCAGGAGCTGGGTTTCCATTAAGAGTTTCCTCGCAGGCTGTCAGCTGTTTGAAGAAATAACAATTTCCTAGGCATGAAAGCTTTTTCAGAAGGTTCCCACTGATGTGTAATAAAAGTGACTTTCCTTTTTTTTTTCTTCTACTTCTTCCTCTCCCCCCCCCCCCCACCCAGATGTAACTTTGTAGGGAGGAAAGGGGTGGACTAAAGCCATAGGCCCCCTACTAGTTTACCTTACGTGGATTATCAGTGCAGGTGTTAATATAATTGAAGGTGTGGTAGCAGATACAACCCCCTAATAGCTTTTCCTGTATGGAGATTACCTAGGTAGAGAATGCCAGAGTACCTGAAGAATAGGCAAGTGAGGACCTTATTAACATATCACCATTCAGCGGCAGCTGCATATCTGGAAGAAGAAGAAGAAGAAAAAAAAAACCTTTAAAGAGCCTATTCATCTATGTTAATGGGCCCATTGCACAGCACATTGTGTGAGAAATTAAGTCTCTGGCTGTGAACTTCCTGTGCTGTGCAAGCCGCCTTGACTCTTTTTTATTGCTTCAGTGTTATTATCTCCTCCTGGAAATAAAAACAATCGTGTTCTCACATTTGAGAAGCCAAAACATTCTGAGATAACAAACTGGAGATGCGGGTTGAAAGTTTCTTTTGTCTCCCTTATTAAGTGAAAAAATATATTTTGAAATTAAAGCGACCCCCAAATCTACATCAAAGCGCATCGAATTAACTGAGCTGCCCTGTGAATCATAAAGTTTTTTTTCTCTCTCTCTTCTTATAAAATACACAATTAAATTGCTTTCCTACTTATCGTTCCTTTTTTAGAATTAATTTTTGACGACAAAATATGTTAATTTATTCAAATTGGACATGATTTTTAAAAATGTGCAACTGGCAAAAGAATTGCTTTCCTTCCAGAAGATAAGTATAATAAACATTAAAAAAAGAATGGTATTTATCGTAGGCAAACAATTTCAATTTCAGAACAGGCTTGGCTAGCATTCCAAAAATTAAAATGGAAAAGGTAATTTAAGATTAAGGAAATTCCTCCTTTTAGATTAGTTAAAAGCCCAGAATGTTCTCTCCTGCCTTTTTCTTGGTTGTTACAAATGTAAACCAATATACAATTGGCATAAAAGCGAATCCTTTTCAGATTAACCGGACACATTTCCATCATTTTGTGTGCACATTACATCATCATCACCACCAGCATCATTAACAGCCTCATCATAAAAGAAAGGGCTAATGATCAATACTAACTGATTACAACTCAATTAACAGAGAATCTCCCAGTGCAATTAAAAAAAAATCTAGTTTACTTCAGACTTGAAGCATTTTCTAGTTAACCTAATATGTTTTACTATTTAATAGGTTTGATGAGTATGGGAGACAATAAAAAGAATACTGTAATTCAATCTGCTGCTTTACTTTGCTAATGGTATCTTCTGTTTCCACTGGCAAAAATTGCCTGAAGAGAACAATAACTCTTATCTGATGTTTCCAAATTTACCAGTAATAAATCTTTATTTGAAGAATATGGCAAATCAGTCGATGACGAAACAAAGGTTGGACACATACATCCAGGATGGATATGCGAACACTGGTAGTTTGTCAAGGAAATTCTTGGAGCATTACAGACTTTAGATGGTTCATTGGGTTTGCCTTGTTTGTCTTTAAAAAAAATAAAGAAAAAAAGAAAGGTTTGAAAAAGTAGGAAATAGTGAAACAGATCCTGCTGTGAACGACAAGGTAAAGATAATTCCTTAATTTGCACAGTATTTGAAATAATATGCACAGTCAAGCTTTTTCCTAAAGGGCAGGTAGGCAAATTTTCCAAATTACCGCTTCCTAATACTTCTATGTTATATTTGTTTGTTTATGGACATACTTATTTATGGGAAGTCTTGGAAGAGATGAATCTATCTCTTCCATCTACCTACTATCTATCTACTGTTAGAGTCAGCTGCTTTATTCCCTGTGGCATGCCCATACATGGTACATTTTGCAAGTAGTTGGAAGGGATTGCTAACTTTCTACTGACTTCTTTTTTTTTTTTAATAAATTTTAAGCATATTTATTTTTGAGAGATGGAGAGAGACAGAGGCAAGCAGGGGAGAGGCAGAGAGAGAAAGGGAAACAGGATCTGAAGCAGACTCCAGGCTCCAAGCTGTCAGCACAGAGCCCAACACGGGGCTGGAACCCATGGACCCTGAGATCATGACCTGAGCCCAAGCTGGAGGCTTAACCGACTGAGGCACCCAGGTGCCCTTCTATTGACTTCTTAAAGGGAACACTTACTACAGAACAGTAGAAACAAAACTTGATCATCCATTCTTTGATTAACTAGTTTATATTTTATGTTGTTTTATGTAGACTACCAAACATAGAGTTTTCTAGATTGAGTTGTCTCTCTCAGATTTTGCTATTTAAACACCCCTTCTTTAGATGAGGTTCTTTTCATAACAAAATGCCCTCTCATTGTGGGGGCTAACATTTTACAGAGTTAAAAATCTGTTGCTGGGGGAACTAAAACACAAGGAAGATCTGAACACTACAGTTTTCTACACCAAGGGAGCAGTTGATGTTTCAGAAATCATGGACAGTGATTTAAAGAAGAGGGAAAATTTTTTTTCTAAATTGATTCCCTTAAGATAATTCAGATTAATGGGCCGTTCAGAGTCTTGTGAACATATGACAACCGTATGGACCAGGTAATCAGGGTGACGTTGTTGCCAGCGCAAAAGTGACACCAGAACTTGTCTTCATTGGCATCAGAAATGCCAGTCATATCACCTCTGACTGCATGGCCCCACATCTATTAACCTTATTGATTTGGAGTCCTGCTGGGCCTCCCTGGAAAACTGCTCCCTGCTGGAAGGCTGGAGTGGATCAATCCTGAACCATGAACAAGAATTCAATAAAACAACACAGTAAGGACCTTTAACCATTAAGTATTCCTTAAAGTAAATCAAATTAAGGACCTTGCCATAATGAAGCTCTTTTAAGATTTTGAGATGTCAATTGATTCCAAGTCTCCAAAAGTAAACTATTGTCTAGAAGGGGCATCAGGCTGTTACAAGAGACACCTTTTTATCTGTTGTGAGGTAATTAACTGAATATAATGAGGGCTGGGTTTGTGTAAATAAGATGTCTATCATGAGTAACTAAGTCTTTTAAAGCCAAACATTAAAATATTATTATTTTTATAACAAAATGGACCTTTATGCAGGTTTGCAGTAGAAAATATCAGTATGAAGAAAAATGTCTTTCTCAATGGTTGCTAAAATAAATTTATTTTGTGTATTATTTTCCATACATGCTACTGAATTTTCTAGTTTTTTTTAAACTTAAAATCCTTCTCAAATCCTTAGGAATACAATTACCATCTTTCCAAATATTATATTCATTGGGTTTTGTTTCTGCTCAGGGCCCTGATCTGAGCCTCAAAAAAAAAAAAAAAAAAAAAAAAAAAAAAAAAGAAAGAAAAAGAAAGAAAAAAAAAAGAAAAAAAATTCTCATTCTCTGAAAACCAAACATGATTTTTCATTTGCCAAATATGCAGACCGTACCAATACTTAAATCCTAAACTCTCAACAAAAGCTATAGATAGATTAGATAGATAGATAAATAGATTATGATAGATATACATATATATAATATTTTAACATATATTATAAAAATTTACATTATGTATTACACATACATAAATGTATATGTGTGTATATATACTATAGATGTAACATTTATGTTTCTTCTAAATGTGTCTGCTTCTTCCTAATTATATTTTAAAATAACTAGCTGTTTTTAAATTATCTATGTAATATTACCTAATGAAGGAAGATACCTGGAAGTTTTAAATAAAACAGTTTTTCAGTTAAACATGCAGAAACACAGTCTCTGATTTAAAAATTAATATGGTTGACATTGTTTTCCATAATATTTTCAGTATGACAGCTTAGGAAATTTAGTGTTGGGATTTTTTTCTTTACTGGAAAATAAACAACATAATGTCTTGTTCACTGAAAAATGCCCAATCAGTTAATATGGTGAAATTAATGCCATGTAACTAGAATAATGGAAATTCATGTTTGCTTGTTATAACTGGTGTTTATCTTTGATCAATAATGCATAATAGCCACTATGAAACATCTAAGGTAGAGTATATCATATGTTATCTCTATTTAGCACCTCTAGGCAAGAATATTGTATAGGGAAAAAACCCCAAATTACTGTTTTTCTTTATTGACAGCTCTCTAAGGAATACACTGGAATGAGTTCTGTCTGCCGACTAATTGATAATTATTTAATTAGCAATTTATAATGACAATGGGATTTTACCCCCCACCAGTCCATCTCTTCTTTAAGACCCAAGTAGACAACCTTACCCATTTTTGCACTAACTTCTGGGAGCTCACACGGGCCAAAGTGTGCCCTTACTGAGAGTTCCCAAGTCAAACCCTAAAAGCAGTGTAGGCTGCCGCCTCCTTCGCATCGCGGCTTTTCCTTTTCCCACTACGGGGGATGACTGACACCTTCACAGTGCGTGTGGGAGGATAGCCTCGTTGTGTCACTGTGGAAGGTTCTAACAGCGGCTTCATTAGTTCTTTTTACAACAAAAGATAGGGTTTTTCCCCCTGCCTTTTTCTTTCTTTCCTTTAGTTGGCATGCGGGTTGAATTTTCCTTGGACCCCCTGCTTGACTTTTTTTTTTCTTCCAGAACTTCTTTAGAATGGTGCAGCTATTCGAACACTAGGAATTGTAACTGATAGACTGTTTGCAGGGGAACTCATGAAAGTTCTCTTTGTTCTCCCTTCTTTAACCAGGTTTACCAGCCCCTCCCTCTCACCAACCAAAAAGGAAAAGGAAATCCACTTTTAATTATACATTGATGGAAATCACTGCGTAGGAAGGGAGCATTCACTGTAGAATGCCCATTTCATACTTTATTACAAGCGAAAAGGGGAGCTTGCATCAGAGGAGTAATTCTCAATCCTGAGCAAAAGCTCAAGTTAAAATATAGCTTTCTCCCTAACATTTCTGTTCTGTTTAAGATTTCTCAACTAATGAAAGCGTGGCTAAGAAATAAAACTGGATAGTAGCTTTTATGTATATTTTAAATATAAAATAGTCATATTTTAAAATAAAGTATATATTTTTAAATAAAAAAGACAAGTGGCTTAAATATGTGTGTGTGTGTATAATGTGTAATCTTCAATTAACTATATAGGAGGGCTTTGTATAGTTAAAAAGGGCGAGATTGAGTCTATAGATAAATTCAGAAAGATACTTTAAATAGCTATTTATTTGACTGAAGTTTTAGACAATTCATTCTTTTTGTATCTTCCATGCAAAGAAATAGGCATAGAATTAAAAAGGTTGAAATGGAAGGAGGTGGAGTTGTGGGATCTCATTGGGAATAATAGGGGAAAAGGTATATTTTAATGTTAATCAGTGACTAATAAGGAAACCTCAATATTCTTTCTAGGAATGAAAAGAAGGAGAAGAAATTGAAAGGATCAAGGAAGAGACACAGTCTTGAAAGAGAATTTCAACTGCAATTGCCTATTTATTTATTTATTTATTTTTACTTCTAAGGCAAACGCTTGACATTAGAAACTGCTTTCTTTCTTTTGTCTTTTGAGGGTCTGTTTACCCAAGAAAGGAGGCTAGTAAAGTCCGGCATGGGCATGCCAGAGCCAAGGCACCTGCTCCTGAGGCCCAACAATCAGGCTGCAATAGTGCCACACATTTACAGTTTATACACCAGCCTCATTGTCACTAGATTCTCACTACAGTTGTGTGAGTCAGGCAGGACAACCCATTTTTTATAAGCAAAGCAACCAAGGCTTGAAAGAGTAACTGACCCTGTTGGATGGGGTAAAGAAAGCATAACCATAAAGAAAACAAAACCAGTAAAAATACGTTGGGAATCAGAGATTCAGTATAGCAACTAGATATTTTCCAAATGTGGAGGGGGTATTTAAACACAGGTCTGTAGGGAAGGGGAGGAGGTAGAATTCAGAGATACAGTTAGTAACCAGGTCCAAATAAAGTGCTGGCCCAGAAGGACAAGTGAGAGCTTATAGGAATGTTTGAGAAGATGTGTTCTTCTGGACGTGTCTGTGGATACCATCCCCTCCAAGGAAAGTGTTGCTTCTGTAATCTCACAGCAAGTACGTAAAGGTGGGTTTGGGGCCATGGTGGGTTGGTAGGGCCAGCAGGCAAAGAGGCAAGCTGGAGACAGACCGGGGGAGAGCAATGACAACCCGGGGCCCACTAGGGAACCTTGTCTTCGTTCCACACCATGTCTGACACCCGTGGCTTTCTAAAAGTTATGTCTTCTTCACTTCTATCTTCCAATATCAGGCAAATTCCTTTCTTCTTGGTTAACTCTAACTCAGAACCAAGCAGGGAAGGGAGGTCTGGAAAATGCAATGCCCATCCTTAAATGAGAATGGACGTGCCAGTCTGACAACTCACAATCCAGCACATTTGTCTAAGGCCACATAGCTTGGAAAGTGGCAGAACCCAAATTGTAGTAAGTTTTTGATCTGAGAACACTGCTGTCTCCAGCCTGTCAGGCTGTGTAGGGTTGCCAGGACTGGTGAGAGACTTCATAGTGCAGGAGGGAAAACATCAATCTAAATGTCATGGTCAGTTGTCGGTGATACAAATCCAACCCAAAGTGACTTAAGTCAAAAAGGGAATTTTTTTTCAAAGGGGAGTTTGTTGTCGCAAAAAAATGTATAGCCTAATTGAAATATTCAGACTTCAGGTTTGATGAGATCATAGAATTCAAATGCTATTGTCAGGACTCATTTTTTTCCCCCTCCCTTGACTCTGCCTTTCTCCGGGTTGGCATTATTCTTCTCTGCTAAGAATGCTAATGCAGAAATTTTGTGGGGAGCTGGGCGGGGGGAACCCACAAAGGTCATGAAAGCATACATTCCTGTGTGGAATACTTCTCATTCTTCATATTTTATTTTAAAATATTTTAACTGAACTATGTTGGCCTGGCTTGGATCTGATGCCCATTGTTATATCAGTAAATAAGGCTGAGATGATTGTCCATGCCTTGGATCTGTGTCCCCTCCAAGAATGAGACAGGGGAGAAAGTACCATCTAAACCCAAGTGAGAGAAAGGAGGCTTTCCTGTGCTTAAGAACATGGAATGGACATTAAATATTCACCATGCTGATTAAATCTCCAAGTTTCAATGAATTTTTTTCTTGCATAAAGGAAGTGAAGGAAGGATGAGTTAATCAACTCTAAGAATCTAAACATTTGTGAAGCAAAATTGAACTGGAACAATCAACAATTTTCATGTAATTAATATATACTGTATGTGCCCAAAACTGTTCTGGACATTGAAGGGAAAATAAAAGTATAAGCTACAGATTCTCTCTCCCTTAACACTATTTACAATTTATATTGAGGAGAGAAGTTTTATATACATAGCAATTAGCAAGCAGTTTGAAAACAGGATGTAATTAATGGCAGCTTTATGTGATATGCTTCAAAAAGAGTGCCAGTCCATCAGGAATAGATTATATAGGAGAGCCTTACAAAGGAGTTGGTACTGTGGCCTACCTTTGAAGAGTAATGAAGATGCTCAATTCTGGAGAAATAGCGTAGATATAGGCATAGAGACAGGACTTCTGTCTTACCAATGACATAAGTAAAATCTGTTGGGGACATTTGGGGAAAGCTATAGTTTTTCTGATATAAAGCTACAGATTTGGCTGGTGATGGGGCTCAGGGCACACTACGCCCAAATATGGCACCTTAACATATTGAATACTTAAGCCGAAGGGGGTTGAAAGAATAGCCAAAGCAGGAAGTTCACTCTGATTTTCTGCTCACCTATCTCCCCTGAAATAGGTGGTAAAACCTTCAGAAGAGGGGTGCTCTCCTGATACCTGCAGAAAAGGAGCATCCTCATTTCTGAAGACAAAGGGATGCCGGAAGAATCCGAACAAACAGGTCCTACTAAGTTTTTCCCAATTTACTACACTTAATTCAAACTCTTTGACCTATCATATGTATATGTGACAGTCCACACTCTGTCAAAGTTAGCATAAAAACACCGACCTTCCGTTGTGTCTTCAGGTCTTTGCTTCCTTATGAAGGTTCCCGTGTCACATAAAACTCATATAAATAAATTAGTATGCTTTCATTACATTACTCTGTCTTTGTCGGTTTAATTTTCAGACCCAGCCAGGGAATCTAATACGGCTGAGGAAAACTTCTTCTTCCCGCTACATTGACTGGCAAAGTTTTATCTGACTCCTTTCTGACTGGAATATAGACAGTGTCTGAAGAGATAGCAGTCACCTTCAACCAAGGGACAACAGATTTTCAAAAGAAAATCAGCATATTAAAAAATGGTAAAGTAGGACAGAAAAAGAATCTAAAAACAACCTATCTCTAGATATTTTTCTATAAAAGATATCTGTATTTGTTAAGTCACTCTAAGTAATGTGATGGTTGTCTTATTTATAGCCAAATCCATTTTTAACTCATATGTGTATAGGAAAGAAGTTAATCTGGGGAAAGGTTGGAAATTATAAGAAATACTATCTCACTATTCACCGCATCCAAATTCACATCTCTGTGATTTTATGAAATGAATACCCTCATTCTAAACTATCATATCTTTATCGCTTTACCTAAAACGTCATCTATTTAGGCCCAGCACATTTGTTATTTCAATCATGAAAATTTCTCTGATTACTACAGACAGAATTAGTAAAGCCCCTGTTGTGGGATCTACAGAAGAAAATATTATTTCTCTGGCTTTTAAGAGTTTTGTGAACTGGCACAATGTTTCAAGCTATTAGAAGACATTGAATATCCTTTATAAAACTCATGGGGATATGTGTCCTACTTCAATTGTCTTGTTCTTTGTGAAACTTTTATATGAGTATTTTAACATTTTAACCCAGAGTATTAATAAATTTTTTCATTTGGTCTTAGTTTGATTCACACGGACTTGGTTATTCTTGAGCAATAGTCAGATCCTGACATCACACATCTCACTAAAAATGTACCTGTTTTATACATGTATGCAGTGTGAGTTTCAAAGCCATAATCAAGGTTCCTTAGTTTTGATTCTCAGTGAAATGCTCTAACCAAGAGCAGTTAGGAAAATTCAAGGCATCTCTAAGCCATTTTTTGTAGCTATTTCTTCTTGTCCTTTTCCACTTGGAAAGCAAATGGGAGACAGGAAGCAGAAAAAAGAAGGGGATGTAGTTGGCTGCATCATTCTGTCCCCCTATGTTCCAAGTTTTTGTGGAGGAAAGTGTATGTAGGATGCGGGTGCAGGATGTTCTGAAACGTTGGGCATATCAGCTAGGAATAAAAATGTCACTTCTCACAGAACTAGAAAGTAAAAGCTGTCTGTTTTGGGATGCCTCCATGTGACATGAGAAGTCACAGCTCTTAGACTTCTACCAGAGAGGGATCTTCTCTGTGAACAGGACTCCACCCATCCTAGCCCCCAACCTGAAAGATCTTTTGTCACTACTGTGGAAGACGAATTTGAAAAATATGCTCCCAACCCCTCAAATTCATCTTCAAACTTTTTTCTAGTATATTCGTTCCCACATCTTGGATGGTCTACAGAAAAGAACATAGAAAGCATGTGCATGTATATTTTATGTAGGTAACTTCCAACCTTATGATCTGAAAAACAAGTTTGTAGTTATAAGTGGTATTTCCATAGTATTCTTGAAGCAAAATTGGAGTTCATTTTGATGGGCTGTGGGTACTAAAAAGTGAAATTTCTGATAAGTGGAGGTTTCTCTCAAATCCTCCATAACCCTCATATTGAAAGTAAAACTGGGATCTACAAAGTCATAATTCTAATTTTACTTCCTAATTAAATTTTTCTAATGTTATGCATTCTCATTTCTAGATCATTCTAGTGAGAAGCTACTCCTGAGAAATCGAACTTACAGTCCTTTAGCCTTGTTGTAAACCCTTAGAAATGTGCTGGAGTTAATGGTTACTTGAGCAGGAAGATGGATAGCCAGAATCTCTAAATCAGCTGGGAAAGGTAAAGAAGTATAGTGACCCTGTATGTGGGGAAAAATAGTGCATCAAACATGCTAGAAATTCACTTCAGTGTCACATCGACATAGGCAGTTCATAGTTGGTACGATAATTGCGCAATCATTGGGGTTTTTTGTTTTACTATTTTATTTTACAAACTGTGGTAAAATACACATAATATAAACTTTACCATCTTAATGATTTTTAAGTGTACAATTCAGAGTCCATTCATATTGCTGTACTATCATCACCACCATCCATCCACATAATTCTTTTCATCTCACAAAACCGATACTCTGTGCCCATTGAATAACTCTCCATGACCCCATCCCTAAGCCTCTGGCAACCACCATTCTAGTTTTTGTTTTAATGATTTTGACTACTCTAGTATTTCACGTAAGTGGAATCATACGGTATTTGTCCTTTTGTGACGAGCTTCTTTCCTTTAGCAGTACGTCCTCAAGGTTCATCCATGTTGGAGCATGTGCCAGAAATCTCCTTCCTTTTCAAGGCTGAAAAATACTCCGTTGCATATATATACCACCTGTTGTCTATCAATCATTAGTCTTTATTTGTACCAGTTTCATTGAGATCTAATTTGGCATATAGCTTTGCATAAGTTTAAGGTATACAATATGATGATTTGATACACTTACATCTTGTGCCTGGAGTATGATTAGTTAACACCTCCTGCCAGAGACCAGCTCCAGCAGGTCCAGGGGTTCCCGAAGGATGGACGGCATCGGTGAAAATAAGACAAAACTGGGGCGCCTGGGTGGTGCAGTCGGTTAAGCGTCCGACTTCAGCCAGGTCACGATCTCGCGGTCCGTGAGTTCGAGCCCCGCGTCAGGCTCTGGGCTGATGGCTCGGAGCCTGGAGCCTGTTTCCGATTCTGTGTCTCCCTCTCTCTCTGTCCCTCCCCCGTTCATGCTCTGTCTCTCTCTGTCCCAAAAATAAATAAATAAACGTTGAAAAAAAAAAAAAAAAGAAAATAAGACAAAACTAAAATAAAAAACTAAAATAAAGATGGACACAGACAAGAGCAGTGCGTTGATCTGGCCGCTGCATTGTAGCAAACGTGGTGTTATATTTGCTAGTGATTTCCTTGTAACATACATCATCTATGTTTTTCTTACATTACCTAATTCTAAAAATGTTCTTATGTGTAATCAACCTTTAAGAAATAACATGGCGAGGGGCGCCTGGGTGGCGCAGTCGGTTAAGCATCCGACTTCAGCCAGGTCACGATCTCGCGGTCCGTGAGTTCGAGCCCCGCGTCAGGCTCTGGGCTGATGGCTCGGAGCCTGGAGCCTGTTTCCGATTCTGTGTCTCCCTCTCTCTCTGCCCCTCCCCCGTTCATGCTCTGTCTCTCTCTGTCCCAAAAATAAATAAAAAATGTTGAAAAAAAAAAAATTAAAAAAAAAAAAAAAAAAAAAAAAGAAATAACATGGCGATTTTCTCGTAATGTTCCCTCATACCCTTTGATTATTGATTAAGTTCTTACATTATTCCATTATGCATCTGTGTTTATCTGTAATTATCTATAGTCTATAAAGCATTTGTTTTGCTGTTCTCATGAAAGGCCCTCCATTTCTCAACACCTCAAGTGGAACAGTTATAGGGAGATGACCTCCTAAACACATGAGGCCAGAGGAACAATGTGTTTGCCTCAGTCCGAGGTGCCAGGAAGGGGCCGAAAGGACCTTAGAAACCCATGCCTCACAAATTCTCAGAGAGACAATGCACCTAGGAACTAATGAACCATTCTGTACCTTAACGGACTAGGTTCAGTCATCATCATCTGGAATGCCTCCTGGGGGCCAGGTGGGCCTAAGGGTTGAAGTCACCTGTGACCAGAGATACACTCCTTTAGTTGCCAGAGTGGGGCTTTCAAATCCTGGTCTATCCTTTGTTGGCCTCCTTTGCTGGCAAATGTACGAGGCTATCCTTCCTGTAAGTAGAGGAGTCTCCATAGGGGATGGCAAGGGCTAAATGTAAGGCCGCACAATTTCTTGCAGAACCTTATTTCCTTCCCTAATGGTTCTTTTCCCAGGGGGCCTGTCGAGGGCAATTCCCAACAGACAATACCCCAGGTACTCTATTAAGGCCAAATTACCTAAAAGCGGGAGGACAAGAAGCTTCACTGTCTGTGGGCCACCTTGCAGTCACCAATCCGTCCACAGCCCGGGCCTTGCCACTCAGGCTGAGATAGCTCAGCTTCCAGCAACCTCCATCCCCTCACATAAATACTACTTATTTTTTTTGTGATGAGAGTATGTAAAATCTACACTCTAAGAAATTTTAAAGTATATAACATAGTATTATTAACTACAATCACCATGCTGTACATTACATCTCCAGAATGTATTCACCTTAAAACTAAAAGTTATTATCCTTTAACCAACATCTCATTTCCCCCACCCAAACCCCTGATAACCACCATTCTACTCTCTGTTTTAACGAGTTTGGCTTTTTGAGATTGCACATATAAGTGGAATCATATAGTACTTGTCTTTATCTGTCTCACTTATTTCGCTTAGCATAATGCCCCCAAAGTTCACGCATGTGGTCACAGATGGCAAGATTTCCTTCTTCTCAAGGCTGAAAAATCTCTTTTGTATGTATTTATACCATATCTTCTTTATCCACTTATCTGTAAATAGACACTTAGGTGGTTTCCATATCTTGGCTATTGTGAATATTGCTGCAAGACATGGGGGTGTAGATATCTCATTGAGATTCTGGTTTTATTTCCTTTGGATACATACCGAGAAATGGGATTGCTAGCTCAAATGGTAGCTTTATTTGTATTTTTTTGAGGAATCTTCATACTTTTTCCATAGTGGCTGCACCAATTTACATTTCTATCAACAATGCACAGAGCTCTCTTTTCACCACATCCTCACCAATACTTATCTCTTTTCTTTTGATGGCTATTTTAACACGTGTGACGTGTTATCTCATTGTGGTTTTGGTTGGCATTTCCCTGATGCTCAGGGATGTTGAACAACTTTTCATATGTTTGTTGTTCATTGCTATGTCTTCTTTGGGAAAATGTCTATTCAGTTCCTCTGCCATTTTTAATCCGATTTTGGTTTTAGGTTTTTTTGTTTGTTTGCTTGTTTGTTTTTTTGCTATTGGGTTGTATGAGTTCGCTAAATATTTTGGATATTAACTTCTTATCAGAAATATTATTTGAAAGTATTTTTTTCTATTCAGTAAGTTACCTTTTCATTTTGTTGATTGTGTGTGTGTGTGTGTGTGTGTGTGTGTCTGTTTTTACTGTGTAGTAGTGATATAGTCCCCCTTATTTATTTTTGTTTTTATTGGTTGTGCTTTCAGTGTCATATATAAAACAATCTTTGCCAAGACCAATGTCAAAGGGCCTTTTCTCTATGTTTTCATCTAGGAGTTTTATGGTTTCAAGTCTTATATGAAAGTTTTTAATCCATTTTGAGCCCATGTTTTAAGTGGCATAAGATGGGGGTTCAATTTCATTCTTCTGGATGTGATTACCCAGTTTTGCTAACTCCACTTATTGAAAAGAGTATCTTTTCCCTGTTGAGTATTCTTGGTTTCCTTGTGAAATATTAGTTTACTGTTTATGAGAGAGGTTACTTCTAGGATTTCAATTCTTTCCCATGGGTCTAAATATCTATGTTTATGCCAGTACCAAGAATGAGGTGGGGAATCCAGTTAGAGGCTTTTGATATCAATGTTGAGAGCTAAAGGTAGAATGAGAAGGAATTTGGAAGAAGGATCCATGTCCTGTTAAGGACATATCACATGAGGCATGAGATAAAGAAAGGAAATTAAGAATAGAGACATCTCGGTGGCTCAGTCGGTTAAGTGGCCAACTCTTGGTTTTGGCTCAGGTCGTGATCTCACGGTACATAGCTTCGAACTCCATGTTGGGCTCTGCACTGACAGTATGAAGCCTACTTGGGATTCTCTCTCTCTCTCTCTCTCTCTGCCCACCCCACACCCACTTGTGCTCTCTCTCAAAAATAAATAAACATAATTAAAAAAAATAAATAAAGGCCTGGTATCTAGCATGATCCTCAGGGTAGATGGTAGTAGAATTTACTCTGGTAGAAAATACAAACAGGGGCGCCTGGGTGGCGCAGTCGGTTAAGCGTCCGACTTCAGCCAGGTCACGATCTCGCGGTCTGTGAGTTCGAGCCCCGCGTCAGGCTCTGGGTTGATGGCTCAGAGCCTGGAGCCTGTTTCCGATTCTGTGTCTCCCTCTCTCTCTGCCCCTCCCCCGTTCATGCTCTGTCTCTCTCTGTCCCAAAAATAAAATAATAAAAAAAAAAAAACAAAAAAAACGTTGAAAGAAAATACAAACAGAAAAGCAGTTTTCTAGGGAGTAAGGATAAATGTGGTTTTGGTCCTCTTGAAAGCAAGACATCTGTGGGCTCTAATATGGAGATGTCCAGTTGAATCTTTGAATATAGAGCAGGCTGGAAGTTTGACCAGCCTTCCTGTTTCCTTGGATTATGTTTTTTTTCAGTGGACTTTCAGTGCCAAAATCAGGAAAGCCCTGGGAAAACTGGGATGAGTTGGCCACTCCACAGACTATAGATATGGATTTGGGTATTAGCACACAGATGTTGAGTAGGTACAAGGATCATCTTCATGACACTCTTGTCACCACCTAAGTGTATTTTCTTTTAGCATACACAGTAAGAACTTGGAACTTGTATCACCAGTACTATTCTGTGTACAAAATTTTATATAGAAGATATGATATCTCCCCAATAAAATTCTAAACCCTGTAACAATAAGAATTGTATGAATGTCTTTCCAAGGAACCCAAGTCAAGGCATTGAAACGAAGCTTTAGTAAATGGTATTTATTGACAGATGTGGAAAGCTAAATTCTAAAAAGTACCTATTGGAGAAAGAAATCGGTAAATGAAAGAATAGAATCACAATGACGCATGCCAAGTCCTTCAGAATTTTGCCCATTTTTGATCAAAGGCTCCTGTAAGGATTGCAAGTGTAAGAGTACATAAAATGAGATATTTCAAATTATAGACATTAAAGCACTTTCCACATTTTGTTTTAATTAGCCGCTGATACTTGACAGTTACTTTTCTCTTTGAAGTTATATTCAGAACAAGCCTTTCCTTATAGTTACAAATAAAAACAGAGCTGTGGGAGCACTAAGGATTCAGTAATTCATTAATTATTGAATGGAAAGATACACTATGATAATATGACAATATTAGGAAAACATTGAAATGTTAGCTGTAATGCTCGTAGCAGAACTTGTCTTTCAAATGTTTCCGTCCCAGTAATTAAACTCTGCTCCTTCTGCACCATGAACTGCTCCTCTGTCTTGCATCTTCCTATGAGAAAACATACCTTCTTGTCCCATACCTCCCTAGCTAGCTACCATTTCATTCTCTGTCTTGTTTTTTTTTAATTTTTTTAAATGTTTATTTATTTTTGACAGAGAGAGAGAGAGAGAGAGAGCACGAGTGGGAGAGGGACAGAGAGAGACACACACACAGAATCCGAAGCAGGCTCCAGGCTCCGAGCTGTCAGCACAGGGCCCGATGCGGGGCTTGAACTCACAGACTGTGAGGTCATGACCTGAGCCGAAGTTGGAGGCTCAACTGACTGAGCCAAACCAGGTGCCCCATCATTCTCTATTGTCTTTTAAAGTGAAACTATTTAAAAGAGGTGTCTATGTTCAGATTATGGTCTTCTTCACTTCTGGTTTCTCTTCAGCAAGTTCCAGTGAGTCTGTCTCCACAACTCCACAAAATGGCTTTAGTCAAGATCATCAGTGGCCTCTGTCTTGCCAAATACCAGCATCTTCAATCTCTCATCAGTATTCAGTAAAGTTGAATCCTTTCTTTTTGCAATACTTTAATTGATGGGGTTCTCTTCAACCAATGTTTATTGACTGCCCATGTGACAGGAATTGTAGGTACTAAAGCAAACAAACAAACAAACAAAAACAATCCTGCCCTCATGGGGGACTCAGGCAACAACACTGTAAATAAATGAATACAATTTATAAGGCATCAGCTACTGCTACATGCTATGGAAAAATGAAGCAAGGAAGAAAATTAAGGCAAGTTGCAGGGGCAGGGGTTCCTATTTTAAACAGGGAGTTCAGGGAAGATTTCACCACAAGGGTGATAGTCAAGCAAAGAACCTGACGGAGGTGAGAAAACATGATAACTTCTGGGGGAAGAGCATTCCTGGCAGGGGGAGCAGCCAGTGCAAAGCACCGAGGTTGGGGAGGGCCAGCTGTGCCTGGGGCACAGTGACGAGGCCTGTGCAACAGAGGCAGAGTGGGTAAGGGAAAGAGACAGGATCAAAAAGATAATGGCGCAAACTGTCCAAGGCTTTGGGGCCAAGGAAAAAAGGTTGACTTTAAACTCTAGATGAGATGGGGGGACCCAAAGCAAGGTTTTGAACAGAGGGGTGATGTCAACTGCTTGTATTTCCAGGATCATCTGGCTTCTTGAGGAGAAAGGGTGGAAGCAGGAAGCTATTCTAGCAATTCAGGCAAGAGATGGAGGAGGTTTGGACAAATGGGGAAGCAATGGATATATCGAGGAGTGAGAGTCTAGATAGATTTTTTAAAAAAAAGAGTCACATAATTTGCTAATATTCAAATGTCCTGATTTTTATTTGCATCACTGGCTGCTGCTTCTTCTCATTCTCCTTGGCTGGCCTATATTCTTTTCAGCCTCTAAATGTCAACATGTTCAAGCTTTGGTCTTAGTTCTTATTCTATTTTCTTTCTATGTCTCCATCCTAGGTGATCTCATTTCGTTTAACAGTTTTAAATAACACCTATCTGCTGACCGCTACCCCACCACCCCAGACCTGGATGCTTTTGCCAAACTCTGGACTCTTATATTTACCTAACTTATATCCACTACATCAGTGTCTAATAAAAATATCAAACCTAACATATGCAAAACAGAATTTTCAGTTCTCATCCTATGTCTCCAACCTTAGTTCTTTGATTTTTGTCCCTATGAGTAATTCATTCACTCAGTTTAGATGTCTGGGCTTGATATCATCCTCTTTTACCTCATACCCTCGCATCTTATACACTAATTATAAGATTATGCCTTCAAGATATACGTGTCACAAATCTGTCCCCTTCTCTGCATCTCCATCCAAATTTCTGAATAACTTAACATCTTTTCCACCTGAACTACTGCGATAGTCCCCAGCTTGTCTCCCTGATTCTGCTCTTGCTTGCTTTGTCCACTTTACCAGCATCCAGTAGGAAATCTTGTTGTTCCTCTGCTTAAAATCTGTTAATGGCTTCTGCTTTCTTATAACATGGCCTTATGGTTCTACATTACTGGCCTTATCTTTAGTCTTATCTTACACTGCACTCTTTAAGTTTACCGTGCGCCAGGAACACTGGCCTTCCTTTTTTTCCTGCACTACAATAATCTTATTCCTGCCTCCCGGCCTTTGCACCTGCCATTCTCTCTGCTTGGAATACTCTTGCCCCACATCCTGGCATGGCTGCCCTCTTTCCCTTAGTCGGAATTTAATTCAAACACTACCTTCTCTCAGAAGCCTGACTCCCTATCTTAACTATGTTCCCTCCAACCCTCAGTGCCCTCTATTCCATTATTGGCTCAATTTCATTTACTACTATGTGAAATTATGTGGATTATTTATTTGTTTACTATGTTTCTGCTCCAACCAGAATGGAAGCTATGTAAGAAAAGTTTATTAAACAATAAATGTGTTCACTGCTGTACCTCTATGCCTAAAACAGTGCTGTGTATACAGAAAACACAACTATTTACCACAAGAATGAGTGAATAAATATTATTCAACTTACTTATATACTATGAGAAAGATTGTAGTTCATGAGTTTTCTTTTTAACAAGAGTTTAAGTAGAAAAAATGACTTGGCAGGTCAGTTAGCTTAGATGAACTTTAAGATCCCACACCTCTGTAACACTCCTCTCTGAAAATTTAGGTAGATTGTCTGATCTACATTGAAATGTTCTCTGGGTCAGACTGTTTTCAGAACAACCACTATTGTTCTGGCCAGTGGCGTTCTGACTTCAGAGCTGAACCTGATCAGCCTTCTCTCAACTTCTGTGACATCATGGGCACTGAGGAAGCTGAAGACCAAGGAATGAATCACAGAAGCCATCTAGCTTATGGGCATCCTCATGTTTCCTTTAATTTAACACTGTAGATGATAGGACAGTAGGAGACAAATGGTCCCTGAAACCTCTGACTCTTGAACCACAGTTCAGAAGAGCCACATTAAATGGATTACTTAATTTTTAAATAGATTTTAAATAAAATTTATTCTGAGTTACTTTACATAGAAAATGGCTATCATCAAGTGAATATTTACTTCCCATCCCCTTGTGTCTTATTGCCGGGGAATACTGGAAATATACAGAAATATATGGGGACACTGAAGCAGCTGAGAAATGTTGTGAGTTTGAATGTGTCCAAGCTTAAAGTGGATTTAAGCTTACACTCTCAATACACATTTGGTCTCCTGTCAAACTGTTTAGTCCACCTAGGCCTTCAGTCTCTTTCTCTATTAATGACCAAAAGTCATTTTCTACTGTGAGATTTTCTGTTGTTGTCATTTTATTTGCTGTTTTATTTTGTGTTTAATGGAGTGGAGAAAGAATATGCTTTTAAATAAATAAACATAGACACTAAACTTTAAGTGCTTGTTATGATATTCTAGTTGAGTGTCCGTGTTTAAACACTTTGTTTAAAAGTGACAACACTTTGCAAACTGTTTAATGTGACAACACTTTGCAAGCTGTAAATTCCAAGTCAGTTATTCCTAAGTGAGCTGTACAAGTTTTCAAAGGCTTTAATTAGATAAGCTAGTTTACGTCTCTGAATCTACCCATATGTTGACTCTCAACTCTGAGGAAAAATCTGCAGCTAGATCTTTTTTCCTGTCTGCTTCTCATTTGCTGGAAACTACAACCACAAACTCTTTGGAAAACACATATGGCAACTGTCCTATCCCATAGTTTCTGTGACTGTTTTCATGTGATCATGGAAAAATGGGCATGGGTTTACTGTTGGACAGTAGTCGGAATTCCTTGCTCTTGGCTTGTTTTCTAGTTCCTTGCTCTTCTGTTGGCCTCGATAGCTATGATTTGCTGATTTCGATGATTTACTACTCTTGCCTTCTATTAAAGGTTTCCCGTTTTCAAGGTGCCTGGGTGGCTCAATTGGTTAAATGCCCAGCTCTTGACTTCGGCTCAGGTCATGGTCTCACAGTTCATGGGTTCGAGCCCTGCGTTGGGCTCTGCACTGACAGTGAGGAGCGTACTTAGGATTCTGTCTCCCTATCTCTCTGCCCCTCCCCTGCTCATGTGCTCTGTCTTTCTCTTTCAAAATAAATAAACTTAAACCAAAAAAAGATTTCTAGTTTTCAACCCACCTTACATGACTGACTTCTAGAAATCTTTTGAACAGTTTTTTTTTTTTTTGCATCACAATCTATTTGACATTCACATTAGTACAAAGCAACAGTTACAACATTGCTATATTTTCATTTCTGAACATCTATAGGTTGTAATTTTGTCATTTGTGTTTTTAGATATTAATAAGTTCTTGGAAATACAAAGATACTTATAGAAGTATCTCTAGTTATAGATATTATAAATATTACACTACAATTTGCTTACTTATTTATAAATATTTTATAAAAGTATGCTTATAGATAATAGTACATATTTATATCATAAACATTTTACCTATGTGTGTGTAAGCATGCTAAACACATCCATGTTTTAAAAGTTTAAAATATAAAATTATTTTAAATGTTTTTAAAGTTGTAGAAAACTGGATATTATCTTTTTGAAAGAAAGTATTCGATGTCAGAGGCTAAGATAAAACCACTATAAGAGAGCTGTGATAATTATGGAGACCAAAAAAAGATGGGAGGGAGAACTTTAGATGAAATTAACCTGAGATTAAAAAATGTAAAAAGTAGGGGCACTTGGATGGCTCAGTTGGTTAAATGTCTATCTCTTGATCTCGGCTCAGGTCATGATCTCATGGTTCGTGAGTTCGAGCCCTACATCAGGCTCTGTGCTGACAGTGCGGAGCCTGCTTGGGATTCTCTCTCCCCTCTCTTTCTGCCCCTATCCCACTCACACACACACTCTCTCTCAATATATAAATAAACTTAATTTAAAAAATGTAAAATGTATTCTCTTGTGATTGAAAAGGAGTCCTCATAGGATTTTCACACAGCCTAATAGCACCACATTGCTTTTTAAATTTCCTTTTTTTTTTTTTTTAACTTTCACATAAGATGAGATAAGGAAATGTATACACACACAAGAAACTTGAAAAAGTGAATTGGTTTGATCCTCTGATCAGTTTCAAGTTGGAAGTTGTAGGCTCTCCTGTTCAAATACAATCTAAGGTCATTCGTATCTGCCTACAGTTTTCCCAAGGGGTACTCAAGCTGTGCCCCCCTCCTCTTACACAGAATTAAATGGTCTTGAACCTCTGTGATTATGGATGAGTCACTGTTGCCAAGTTCTTCAGACTAAAGACAATTACGTATCTTTTTTATCAGAGAATCTGGGCAATTTGAAAACTTTTTTTTTTTTTTTTTTACTTGACTAGACTCAGAGCATAAAATAAATCCAATTAAGCCTAGATGATAAGTGAACCAGTCAATTTACAGTGTTTACACATGTGCTTGCAATAATGGTTGTTCAGTTAACAACTCTATTCATTAGAAACTGCAATGCTATCAGATTCTTTTTTAAGACTGGTAGTTTCTCCACTTAACCTTGCACTGCTTTGACTTTGAATATCTCCCTGTTCAGAAGTAATCACTCTCCTGTGTATAGTGTTTATCATTCCCAAGCTTCTTTTTCACCTAACTAGAATTGTTTTTATCCAACAAGAATATTTGTCTGGATCCTTGTCAATATGACATCACTACCATCCCTTTCGAGGTCTTCAAAAGTCCCTGCAGGGGGAGCAGAAACAGAGAACGACATTTCAGAGTTCGCTTTTCCACATGGCCCTGGGTTAGAGTTTGCCAATGAGTGGCACTCCAGTGATACTTGGAAGGTAAAAAAGAAGGGGTGGAAAGGATTTTCTCAAGGTACTTTTAGACAGACACTGAGTAGACTGCAAACAAGAAGATTACAACAGCTTTCTGGCAAGCTCACCTGCTTTAGTGCTGTAGGCAATTTAAATGTCAAGTAATGGCTTCTTGAGAATCAGTGTTGCCTGCTGGGATAGTCAGGACCTTCCCTTGGTTCTGAGCCTTTCGATGCTTTCTAAATAACCTCTTGAAAACGACCAGCTCTGTTTTTATAACTGAGATTGTCACCAGTGGATTTCTTAATTATATTCTCCCTGCCCTTTCCATTGTTTTTTATGCCTCTTATCTTTTGTATCAAAGTCCTTAATACTTGGAATGTAATGTGCCTTCTAATTTCCTGATCAAACTCTACCAGATAGAAATAGTGAGTATTGTTTTATATGATTTTAAACTTTTTGCAAACAGCAATCTAATACACCTACCCTTTCTCGATTTGCTTTTTCACTCATTTTTATTTTTGAGACGAATCCAAGTTAATACATGTGGTTTTAGTTTATTCATTTTAATTGACATATAATATACTAATATTTTATTCACTACAATTTACTTACTCATTTTTTGCTAAAGGTATACTTAGTTGGTTGCCAAAGTTTTATTATTACCAGTGATGTTATAATGAAAATCCTTTTATTTTTTTTTCTACACACAAAAATAATATTTTTTTAGGCTCTATACTTGGAGTAGCAATGATGACTCTGGTGATATGAGAGTTTTGAAGTTCTAAATCCCCACAAATATGGTAACATTAAACTTTAAAATTTTGTTAATATTGAGTATTTAATAGTATTTAATTATTTTAATTTGAAATTTAAAAATTCCTAGCAAAGAAAAACATAAATTCAGCTGCTTTTAAATGTAATATAACATTATAAATTTTGCTTACATGTATATTTTTGCTTAAAAAGCTATTTCATAAGAGCTGATCAAGGCACTAAATGAGTAAGCTATTGACTATTACACCCATATGAAATACACATGAAATAGGAATTGCTTGTTTAAGGATGATTTCCTCTTACTATATACTGTGAGTATTTTGGCAACAGGATCCATATTTTTTTATTTATAAATCTTATGAACTAAACTTCCAGTTAAAGATAAACAAAATAAAGGCATTTCTATTCCTTCTTCTCTCTAAAAGCAGCCAAACATTGCAAAGAACAAAATGATTATAAACCCTATCTCCAATAAACTAGGAAACAGCCACAAACCCCAATGACAATGATTGCAAAGTGATATTTGGGTCTGTTTAAGGGAGAATGCTGAGTTAAAAACATACCTTTATAGATCTAGTGCAAATTTCAGAATTCTGCTAATGTAAATGGGCCTAATTTTTTCCCTGTACTTGGGTTAGCAAAATTTGGGGAGGGATGGCTTGAGAGAGTATCTCTGAGTCCAGGGACATACATCACAGGGTAGAGATGAAGTAAAGTCAAGTCTTTGCTTAAGAATAAAGGCCAAAGCAGGGGTGCCTGAGTGACTCAGTTGGTTGAGTGTCTGACTTCAGCTCGGGTCAAAGTCTCACTGTTCATGAGTTTGAGCCCCACGTTGGGCTCTGTGCTGACAGCTCAGAGCCTGGAGCTTGCTTCAGAGTCTGTGTCTCCTTCTCTCTTTGCCCCTCCCCACTCGCGTTCTGTCTCTGTCTCTGTCTCTCAAAAATAAGTAGACATTAAAAAAAAAAGAAGAAAGGCAAAAGCATACATTTCCAAATATGCAAGAAGTCACAGCACAATGATACCATCAGGATGATGAAATCTGGCCAACCAATAGACGATTAGAGAAAGTAAAGAAAAATATTTGGAAATGAGTATTGAATCCATTTAAATCCAGAAATACAGCTAAACAATTAAGGAAATTTTGGTTGTAGTATAAAATGTACTTGCTATCAACTAAGAAACATGGCCAGAGATGGTGAGAAAACCAGAGTTAGCCAGACTCCAGATCTCAGAGGGCATTATAATCCCTCTTTGATTTGATTATAATCAAAATAAAATGAATTATTTTGCAGTAATTGCTAAAAGGAGTTTTAGATTGGCAGGTGTGGGGTCAGGGGGTGGGGGTCAAGAATGACTCCAAATGTTTGACAGGAGCAATTTCAAATGAAGTGCCATTTACTGAAATGAAGAAGCCTCAGAGAGAAGCCAGTTCAGGTTGGAGGATATATAAAAAGTTTAGCATATGTTGTGTCTCCCCGAAATTCGTATTTTGAATCCATAACCCCCAATGCGACGGCTTTTGAAGATGGGGCCTTTTGGATGTAGTTAGGGTTGGATGAGGTTAACCCTTATAAGAAGAGGTAGCAGACTTTGCTCACACCTATGCATGTTCTCTCTGTTCTCTCTCTCTCTCTCTCTCTCTCTCTCTCTCTCTCTCTCATGTCATCATGTGAGGACACAGCAAGAAGGTAGCAAGCCAGGAAGAGCTCCCAACCGGAACCAAATTGGCTGACACTATGATCTTGGACTTTCCATCCTGCAGAACTGTGAGATGATAGATTTCTATTGTTTAAACCACTCAATCTGTGGTATCTTTTTATGGCGGGTCTAGCAGACCACAATAATGTATGTTAATTTTGAGATGTCTTCAATACTGGTAGGGAGTTGTGTATATGATTCTGTACTTCAGGGGAGAACTGGGTCCAGAGATGAGGGTTTGGAAGTTATCATTTACAGTTGACATTTAAAGTCAAACTGAATATTTACTGCTTAAGTGTACTGTGTGTTCTATTCGTGCAATTCCTATTTCTAGGGAAAGAAATGGGATTCATAAAGTGTGCATGGAGTCTAGTTTTTTAAAGAAATTCACACCAAGTGCTGCCTGTTCTTTTCTAAGCATACTTGACTTTATACATTATGACTCATTTTGTGCTTTCTACCTGTTTCTAGATGTAACCATTCCAGAAGATACTCCTTTTGCTTCTCTTTCTTTAATTCAATGAATCAAATCTCAGAGCCAAAATCTCGTGATTAAGTTTGTATTTCTCCCTACTTTGCTTGTTATATGACAAAAAGATACTACAAAGGCAAATATATACTTAGAATGACCAAACGCAGGAGTGATAAGGTTTACACCTGTTGTCCTGGCATGATTATTAATAGCATTCCCATTCACTCTTCAAAGTGTGCCGGTGTTCCTTTTTTTTTCTAAAATTTTTTAACGTTTATTTATTTTTGAGAGAGAGACAGAGTGCGAATGAAGGAAAGGCAGAGAGAGAGGGAGACACAGAATCTGAAGCAGGTTCCGGGCTCCCAGCACAGAGCCTTATGCAGGGCTGGAGCCCACTAACCGTGGGATCGTGACCTGACTGAAGGTGGTGCTTAACTGACTGAGCCACCCAGATGCCCCATTTTCTTAATTTTTTTATTTGAGTGTAATTGACCCACAATGTCACAGTAGGTATAATGACTCAACATCTCCATAGGTGACTCGCTTGTAGTGTGCTCGTGGTTTGAGTGATAAATTTTATGGTATTCTTAATAGTAGATATTTCTTCTTCACAATTCATTAGGTAAGTGTGCACTTGTAGATTTCAACTGAAACTATGTTGGTCTATGATTGTGTTTCACACAGTTGAACAATAGGAAGCCTTTATTTTAAAGGAAAAAAATTCTTTTATTTTTACATGTTTATTTATTTACTTTTGAGAGAGACAGAGAGAGTGTGAGCCAGGAAGGGGCAGAGAGAGAGGGAGAGAGAATCCCAAGCAGGCTCCACACTGACCATGGGGTTTCATCCCACAACTGTGAGATCATGACCTGAGCCTAAATCAAGTCAGACACTTACTGATTGAGCCACCCAGGCATCCCTAAAAGGAAAATATCCTTAAAGACTCCTGATGTTAATTTAAATTAATTATATATCGGCAAATAACAGCAAATCTAAAATTCAATGTAGAAATCTTATTATACTATGTAACAAAGCTGGATTTTTAAATTAAATGACAATGAAATCTCTATAAAAACCTTAAAATTCAAGCCAACAATAATAATTAAATATGAAAGATGATGTTTTGCAGAAACTAAACATCCTCTTAGAATATGCTACAGTACTTATGCAAGTTTTTGAGTTTTTCCAGAAATTTTCTCTTTTGAAATAACTGTCGCATTATTATTCATAGAGCACAGCATGGCATCATTTGGTCTTCATTTGGTATGAAAACATCACTTTATTATTAAGTCTACCTTTGTTCTTTTCTCACTATTTATAAGTAAATTTGTGTTAAGTGGTTCTTTTTTTTATCATAATGCAAACATTGCTACTAAAATTATTTGGTAAGATTGATTATATGGTGGTTCTCCAGTTGGCTAGAATATACCTATATAATTTCTTTTATAATTTTATCCAGATGAAAACACAAAATATGAAATAGTATTGCAGATCTCCAAAAAGAAATTTGTGGAACCACAGGAATATATAAATTTCTATTTATAAATATACTGCTTAAGGGTTTAAGTCTAAAAATTTGCACAATAGGTACAAATGATTAGTAAACATAAATAAATACTCTTTCGTACTGGAAAAAAATGAAAACTACAGCAGATGTCAATTATCAGTAGTTTGGGGGTTCAGGGAAACACTGCTCTTAGGATTTCAATTGGGTACATTTCTTGAAAGCTAATTGACAATGTGTATAAATATAAAAATGTGCCTTGACTAAATAGCTTCCACTTCTACAAATGCATTATAAGAACATGCTTAAGAAATTCACATAGATACATCAATTAACATAGTACTTGGCACATAGTATATATTTGATAAATATATTATATGCACACACACACATACACACATACAACACATGTACTTGTGTCAGTCAGTTTGCTAGGTGCTGGGTATTCAATAGTCCCTGCCCTCAAGCAGCTACAGTTTAGTAGTGGAGACATATTAAAAATCGCACAAACATGCAGCAATGGTGGCAAGTGCCATATAAGGGAGATATGAGTGCATTTAACAGAGGTATTTAATATAAAGGGATCAACAATGGCTTCTCTCAGGAAGGGCCCTTTAGGCTGAAAGCTGAATGGTGAACACATGTTAACCAGAAGAGGGGAGAGAGCAGGTTTCAATCAGAGAAGTAATTCAGAGAAGTAATCGGAGAAGTAATCAGAGAAGTGCAAAGTTCCTGTGGTAGAAAGGGACTCGGTGAATATAAAGTACTGAAAGGACACCGTTGTGGTTTGTGGCGAGAATGTTGAGAATAGGGGAATTGTGGTCAATAAGGCAGGAAGGGACAAGAAAACGCCAACATTTTCTCTTTTTCTCAAGGTTTTGTTCTTTTTCTCAAAAAACTAAGGTTTCCTTTCATAGCTTTAAAGAGTTTCAAACGTAGGTAGAACTGTTTTGGGGAAAGACTGCTTCAACTCTGTGAGAAAATAGATTGTTGAATATTTGTTAAAGTAATGAAGTTACTTATAATTGTGTTCTTTACAGCATTTTTAATCATAATGAAAAATGGAAAACAGCTGAAATGTACAACAATGGGGGTTTCTTTAAATGAACTTTAGTGCATTCATACAATGAAATATTTTGAAGTTGTTCAAAATTATAATACTGTAGAACTGTACTTATTGGCATGAAGAATTGTCCCCAATATACTAAACGAAGACTCACATGACAATAAAATATCTCTATTCTTACTTCAGACTGGCATGGTCCTCAGGACAAAATATAACCACTCACATAGAGTATTGGCCAAATGAAGGTTGAGATAGGAGGAAAGAATAAATTCAGCCGTTAGCAAGCAAATTTGTTGCTTTTTTTATGGGAACATAAAACAATAGCCTATGTAGCCTTGATGTATTATCTGATCTACTTGGGAAGTTTTATTTATTTATTTTTTTGCTTCACAGAAAAATAAAGAGGCACAGGAAATTAGGGATCATCAATACATCATTTGACTGAATAAATAAATGTGCAACTTTTTTCCAGGATAGTTACTTTCCTCCATAAAACTATTTTATCTTACCTTCCTCAAGAAGAAAGGGAAAAAGAAAAATACAATAATATGACTTCAGAATAAATAAATAAATAAATAAATAAATAAATAAATAATGGAAGAATTTCAGAACAGTGTGAAGCTTTGCTTTGAACTATCCAACCTTCTTGAGACTGCAAATTGTGCAAGGAACGGGGAATAATTTATCTCATGAGTTTTCTTCCAATCAGGAGCAAAATACAACATGAGGCTTTCTCAGGGATTTCAATATAACTAATCATATACCTCGAAGCAATCTAGAAGTGAAGATATATGAAAAATTCATAAAGAAATTATATGCATAGCATGTCCAGCTCAATTTTTATTTTATACAAAATTTTGAAAGAAAAATCAAAATTATTTTGGTGTAATAATTCACATTCTAATTCTTAGTGTATAAGTACAACTAACAAGTCAATGAATTACTCATGGGTGTCATTTTGCTTAAATGTTTTCAATGTTGTAAAGTTTTTTATCTTTTTTCCAACAGAGGGTTGTTTTCCATTTTATCTTTTTTCTCTGTATCTTCCTATTTCATGATATATTTCAGAGAGTCAAAATATGTTGCTGCTGATGTAACAGACTCTTTAAGTTAAAATGAACTTTGACACAAACCCAAGCCTTGTGTTGAAGATTTGATTTGGATAATGATATCAAAAGTAAAGCCACACCCTGTAGTATGGATTGTTAAAAGCTCAGCCTTTTGAGTAGAACAGACCTGGGTTTGAATCACAAGTTCACCAATTCATCAGCAGTGTGATCTTGGAGAATTTACTTAGCTTCTACAAGTGTATTTCAGGTCATGTTACTACTATGTTTAAAACCCTTCGAAGGCTCCTTATTCCACTGAGAATAAAGTACAAGTTCTTTTAAATTTGCTCATGGGTTTCACATGATCTGGTCTCTGATTATCTCTGTGACCTTCCCCTTCTCACTTCCTGTCTATGGAGGTGCCACTCAGGGGACCTCATGCGTTCTCCAACCTTCCCTTCTTGCCAATTACTATCTAACATATCCAGTACAATCATGCATTGGTTCCTAAATATTTATTTCATTTCCTACTAACATCTGAAAGTAGCATCAAGTGTCTATAGACCCTAAAAATAGTTTTTTTTTTAAAGCATTCTATTCTGGAGTACTCCAAACAGCATATTGTGAACTATACTCTCTATCTCAACAGTCCCATTTCTTAGGCTCTTCAGTCTTAATAATAAATTTGACGAATCTTTTGAAATAGTGAAAAATGTCAGTGGGATCTGTCTGGTATGCATCAACTTAAATCAACTATTTAGCAAAGGTAAAGTTGTAAATCCATAGAAAATAACTTTTTAAAAACAATTGATATTTTTGGTTTTGTATATTGTGCACTATTATGAGTAAGCTAATTCATCAGTCAGTGGTTGAAATGTTATTAAAAATAAAAGTAACTACAGGGGCGCCTGGGTGGCTCAGTTGGTTAAGCGGCCAACTTCGGCTCAGGTCATGATCTCGCGGTCTGTGAGTTCGAGCCCCACGTCGGGCTCTGTGCTGACAGCTCAGAGCCTGGAGCCTGTTTCAGATTCTGTGTCTCCCCTCTCTGACCCTCCCCCATTCATGCTCTGTCCCTCTCTGTCTCAAAAATAAATAAACATTAAAAAAAAAGTAACTACAGTAGTTATCTTATAACCATGAAGGAAAAATAGGACTTCCAGATACAGCATCCTTGACATTGTTGAACCCCCCAAATCAATGCAATAACTGCCTGTCTATAGACTGTGCAAGAAAAATAAACTCGTATTTCTCTAAACCTTTGCAAATCTTGTTTGCTGTCGTATACATGTGAAATCATTCCTAGTTGATACAATCGATAATTTAATTGCATTAAAGCACCAAAACCTATCACAATCAAGTCATGCTAGCATCTTCAGTGGTTATTGATTCTGTAGTTTGGATCACATTTGGTGTATAACTTTTTTTTTATTGTTGCACAATAGCTAGAAAGATGAGGATTTTGTTGTTTTAAAGAAAGTTGTACATTACTCAAAAAACACAGTTCTGGAGTGACAAACTCTGAAATGGGGTGAATATTTGAAGAATGAATAGAACACTGGACCACTAAGTTGACCAGATTTTGAATCCTTGTCTTGTTACAATTGCTCATAAGGTTTGTAAATGTCAGCCCTGGCATCTCTAGGCTGTGTTCTTCATATGGGGAATATATGACACACAAGATGATCTGTTGGGTATGAGAAGAAAATATAACGTCTATGTTTTCACGTCATCATTTATACATTTTTATTTTGTATGTATGTATGTTTTAAATTTTTTGTCTTATTTTTAGAGAGAGAAAGTGAGTAGGGGAGAGGAGCAGAATCCAGAATTCCAGGGGAATGGAGAGAGAGAATCTCAAGCAGGCTCCATGCTCATGTGGAGCCCAATACAAGGCATGATCCCACACCCTTGGGATCATGACCTGAGCTCCACTGACTGAACGACTCAGGTGCCCCTTGTGTGTATGTTTTATAAGAAGCATCCTATAGTAGTATATAAATCTACTCTGGGGCATATATGCAAATGTGTTAGTGATAAGAATGTGTGATCTGAAGATTTTGAAGACTACCACACTTATAAATCTTTCATTTTTAAATTAAAGAAATCAGTGTTTTTTTAGAGACTACTTCATGGGGTCCTAGAGGTTCTTTGAAAGTGGTTAGAATGAGGAAAATGTGGGCAATGGGAGGTTCACGGAAATCCAGTCTACTGGGCTCTGCCCTTCTAGCTCCTTTTTACGTCTCTTTTGTACATTACACACCTAACTTAAATTGTTCAAGTTCAGACACTTAAAGAGTTTGAAGGGCACCTGACTGCACACAATATCCAAGGTTTCAACAAGATCTAAACTTCTTTGATCATCTAGGGTTGGAGTTGCCTCTATTCTGGAAGTAAAATAGTAACAAACATTAAACTCATACATAGACAATTTTCTTGTTTGGGACTTTGTGTTATAGCCTCCAGGCTCATGATCTGATTAGTAATATGAGACACATGGGTGAGAAGGTAACTAACAATATATGTGCAATTTGGAACGGTGGACACAATGTGTAATGGTGGTCAAGCATAGGGAACAGATGTTTTCCAGGTGGAATCATAGTGAAAGGTGTCTTTTAAGAGGTCCCTAAGATCTTCCCATGTGAGTTTCTACCCCATGCCATGTTTTAGTGAAACTTTTAATACTACCCTAAAATAGTCGCTATCTATAGGTCCTGATTGTAAAGTTGGCTAATGCAGCTGTTTTAAAGTTTTATTTAAAATAAAAGAGCATAACTGGATTTTGGTGATATGCTTTTAAAGTAGTGAACAGCCTAGACCCTAAATGCCTGGACCTTGATGAGAATCAAGGGCAGGCCTGGTTTCCTCATAAAGCAGCATGTCTATTTCACTTACTACCAGTTTATCCTCAAGAAGTAGATACAGATGCGGGGCGCCTGGGTGGCGCAGTCGGTTAAGCGTCCGACTTCAGCCAGGTCACGATCTCGCGGTCCGTGAGTTCGAGCCCCGCGTCAGGCTCTGGGCTGATGGCTCGGAGCCTGGAGCCTGTTTCCGATTCTGTGTCTCCCTCTCTCTCTGCCCCTCCTCCGTTCATGCTCTGTCTCTCTCTGTCCCAAAAATAAAAAATAAAAAACATTAAAAAAAAAAAAAAATTAAAAAAAAAAAAAAAAAAAAGAAGTAGATACAGATGCAACATTTCTTGGATTTATTCCTTCTCCATCCATTTCATTAGAATCCACTCAAGTAGGTTTGTGAAATCTACAATAAAAAGCAGCTTGCAGCTTATATGGTCAAGATTTTCTGCCAAATTTTTGGCATGTATCATAAACACACAGTACGAGAGGACATAAACTGATAAAATGAGTATGACTAACACCAGAGGCAATTCTGAATCATTTTCAAAGTCTGTTAATCTGGTTAAGATCACAAAGTCAGTAGGCACACGTGTAAACTATTTTTCAGGCAATACCTCTTCACGAGATTGTCCTGGGGAATTCAGTGGTACGGATGCACTTGTACTTGGAAATGACTCCCCATGGCAATGAACTTGACTTTGTCCTTTAATGAAGGATTGGGGTGCTCAGTGAGAGAAAACACATTCTGCCCGTGTCTGTACCCATCTGAGGAAGCATTGTTCCCTGCAGAGAACCTTTTGCACTTTTGCAACTAGCTTTGCCTAGCTTCTTATTTTCCTAAGATATCTTTATGCTCCCTAGCCAAGGTAATACACCTTTTCCTCCCTCTTTGGTTGAAATTTGAATACCAAAATCCTGTGGTCAATGGGCAACTTTGTCCATAAAGCAACACATCTTTCTTTATATATGGATATTCATGTATGAGTATTTTTGTGCTATGAATCAGCCTTCATGCCTAAGTAAATAATTGCTAAAAACAATGATTTGCTCCAAAAAAGGAGAGAATGGAAAAAAATACTTTATCGCTTTTATCCTAAAATGTGCCATTGAAAGCAGAGGCTTTGTGTGTGTGTGTGTGTGTGTGTGTGCACGCATAGAAATCCCAAGCCCCAGAGGTGATTCACATTTAGACTCCTGATATTAGCAAACTATTCAAAGAAATATAAATATATGGAATTCAAGACCAAATACTCAATTTTTGCATTTTAGAGATCAAAAAATTTGGGCATTTCTTTGCTTTTTACCTTTCTGGGGGCCTTTGAACATATAAGAGCCCTGGTACTTACCTTACTCTGAAACCCTTGAATTATGGGTGTATTTGTTGCATCTGAAATATGGAATGCCTGATTCTCTATACTTTGATACAGAAATTATATCTCTCCCAGAGTCCACAAACCCACCAGACAAATGATCGCTGCGTGTTTGTTTTACGGTTTTTCCCCTTTAATGGACCTAGTAAAAGAGACAAGAGACCAAGAAAAGGACTTGGAGGCAGTCCTGTAAAGCTGGCATCACCGATGACAACAGCCCCGTCATTCAGCACCCTTGATTTCTTTATTTTCTTGGCGGGTTATAGTTTCTGCTTTTGTATACTATTTATTAGTCTCTGAATGCCCATCACACTCTTTGAGTAGAGAAAGCAGGAACGATCTCTTATCTAAAAAACTCTTGACCTCTCCATTGAGAGTGAGTGAGCTTTCATGATAGAGTGAAAGTGGCTGGACACTAAAGAGAGAGGCAGGTGGTGTTGCTTGTTTGAGTCACTCAGGCAGTCACTGCCCTGGATCAGTGCTGGCACCTACTTAGGAGAACTGTACCATTTATCATACAGACTGGGACACTTCTGTCTGAGAAACATGCTAAACCAGACAGGCACTGAGTCCTCCCTGGCAAACTGGAGAGAGCCACGTAATAGGTATTCATTAATTATTCATTTGGGGGGGGCTGGGTGGCTCAGTCGGTTAATCGTCAGATTTCGGCTCAGGTCATGATCTTATGGTTTGTGAGTTCAAGCCCTGCATCCGGCTCTGTGCTGACAGCTCATAGCCTGGAACCTGCTTTGGTTTCTGTGTCTCCCACTCTCTGTTCCTCCCCCCCCCCCCTCAAAAATAAATAAACATCAAATTTTTAAAAAATTATTCATTGAAAGAATGATTAGATGAGCAAGACTCTCGCTCATCATATTCTTGTTCTGAGGGGTGCCATGGACAAAGGTCAGGAAATCACTAGAGTTGTTTCATATGGCAATCCAATGGACAGAAGTATTGAGGTGATAAATGTCAGTTTTTTATAAGGCCTGGCCTTGACACTGAAGAAATAGATTTTGTAACCATTTAAAGCCATCAGACACTAGCACAAGGTGTCTTAGTATGTAATAATTCAATATATTCTCAAAGTAGAAACATTAGATTTATTTTCTTTTTTTTTAACGTTTATTTCTGAGACAGAGAGAGACAGAGCATGAACAGGGGAGGGTCAGAGAGAGGGAGACACAGAATCGGAAACAGGCTCCAGGCTCTGAGCTGTCAGCACAGAGCCCGACGCGGGGCTCGAACTCACGGACCGCGAGATCATGACCTGAGCCGAAGTCGGCCGCTTAACCGACTGAGCCGCCCAGGCGCCCCTAGATTTATTTTCAAATAAATATTTACTTTCTTTTCTTTTCTTTTCTTTTTAGAAATAAAGTGAGATCAAAACAAAAACAAAACAGGAGCACCTGGGTGGCTCATTCGGTTAAGCGTTCAACATCTGCTCAGGTCATACTCTCATGGTCTGTGAGTTCAAGCCCCGCGTCAGGCTGTGTGCTGACAGCTTGGAGCCTGGAGCCTGCTTCAGATTCTGTGTGTCTCCCTCTCTCTCTGCCCCTCCCTTACTCACACTCTGTCTCTCTCTCTCTCTCCTTCTCTCTCAAAAATAAATAAAACATTAAAAACAAAAACAAAACAAAACAAACAAAAAGATTCTGTAGCAAAACAGGGTTTGAAATGGGAATATAAAGACCTGAGCCCTACCCCTGCTTCTTCATTCAATTTACTCTGAAATAGTGGGAAACTACTTAGATTTCTGTAATATCTTACCGGTAAAAAATGAATAAAATAAGGCCCTAATGATCTCAGACTTTCCCAGCCCTGCCTATTTACCTAACCGGGACCTTTTAAAGAAAGACTGACAGCTTTTAGGTTAAAAGTTTTCTTTTCCCAAAACAGAGCACTGATGAGAGGGGGGGAAATGTTTATTTCAAATAAAGGTAAACATTCTTTCAGACTAAAACTGGGACATAAATGGGACATAATCTAGAGTCCAAGGCTGTAAGTGGGCTTTCTGGGCTCAGAGTCCAGAAGCAACAAAGGTGGTCAGGAATTGGCCCCTACAGGGCCAACAAAGATATAAGCGCTGCCTTAACCCCTCCCAATTACTATGTTGTGTATGGAGTTTTGGTTTCAGGAGTGCTGCAGGCTGCAAAGGGAACAGGCTCAGCCTCCAGTCTGGAGCTAAGGCAAACTATTGCTGAATCAGAGGCCAGATCGGCAAACAGTCAATGTCGCTGTGCACTCTGAACTGCCTTTAAAACCACTGTCCCAGGCTGAGGGCCCAGGGGGTTGGGTAGAGGCAAGTGCAAAACCTGCAAGGGCAGGGAGAGGTAGGCAAAGAGGGGAGTTGGCAGAGAAGAACAAACGTAAGATCTGTCCAAATTGAAATTAACCTGCAAATGCAAATTTTAGAACGTGAAAAAACTAATGCTAAAAATGCCAAAGAATGAACAATTCAAAATCCATTCATTCATTCCTTGAGAACAGTCTGACAAAAATTTCAAAATAAATATGCTGTGGGGGCACCTGGGTGGCTCAGTCGGTTAAGCATCTGACTCACGATTTCGGCTCAGGTCACGATCTCACAATTTGTGGGTTCAACCCCCACATGGGCCCTGAGCTGACAGTGCAGAGCCAGCTTGGGATTCTCTATCTCCCTCTCTCTCTGCCCCTCCTCACTCATGCTCTCTTTCTCTCTCTCAAAATAAAATAAAATAAAATATGTTGTGGATTTCCAAAGAAATGCAACTACACATTGTTTCTTTAAAAAAATGACAATGTATGAAACAAAGCAGTCAAAAGGAATCATAAAACGAAAAAGAAGTTTAAATTCTTGAAAATAAAAGGTATAATTATTAAAATGAAAAATAATGTAATATATGGGATACTTTTAAGACTGATTATGGTCACAAGGGACATGAGCAAACTGGAATACAGTACCATACTGAGTTAAAGATATAAAGATGTGAAAAGCAGTTAAGAAATATTGTGGATTAAATTGAAATGCTCCAATATTGATCTAATAAGAATTCCAGAACAGATTGGAGAAAGTGGCAGAAAATCAGCATTTGGAGAGGTAATTATTGACAACTTTTAGAATTGAAATTATTCTCCAAAAAGAAGCACAATAAAGAAAAAGAGTAAATCCACACCTAGATACCTAACTATACCCCAGATCATCAATTATAAACAGATCATCTAAAAAACTTCCAGAGAAAAAATATATTTTTCTTACAAATAAGTGACATTTAAACTAACAGCAACAATTTTTTTTTTTTTTGCCAGAATTATTTGGCATTGATTCATGCCAGAAGTGAGTAGAATTCTATCTTCTCACAGAGAGGAAATATATCTGTCAACATAGGATTTTATTCCCTGCCAAGTTCTTCTTTGAGGGTAAGGAAAAAAAGATATTTGCAAACATTTAAAAGTAAATAAAGCTATCACTCAAGTGGTTATTAAAGAATGGAATTGTGGTAAAATAAAAACGAATGCGGAGGAAAGTGTTGAGCGTATGAAATGATAGTGTGTGTCCAAAACTAATTAAATATCAACTATTGAGACAAACATTACACCCTTTTTTGTTTGATTAAAAGAAGGCAAAATTACAACTGTGAACAACAATAATGTGATGGAAGTAGAGGTTGTTAAATGGGAATGTAAGCCATGCTAAAACTCTTATTGTGGTTGGACGGACAGAAACTATTTAAGAGAGATACACATGTATCTTTTTTTTTTTTTTTTTTTTTTGACAGAGAGAGAGACAGAGCATGAATGGGGGAGGGGCAGAGAGAGAGGGAGACACAGAATCGGAAACAGGCTCCAGGCTCCGAGCCATCAGCCCAGAGCCTGACGCGGGGCTCGAACTCACGGACCGCGAGATCGTGACCTGGCTGAAGTCGGACGCTTAACCGACTGCGCCACCCAGGCGCCCCGATACACATGTATCTTAAAAAACCTAAAAGAAAATCCCCAAAAGAATATAAATAAAAATCTATAGTTTCCCAACCAGTATAGAAAAAAAGGAATATATATTATATAGTATATGATATATTCATATATTTAATATTTATGTATCTAACAAGACAACACAAAATAACAGGGCAGAAATAACTCTAAATCTGTCAGTCATCACATTAAAATTAAATAGGTAAAACTATCCCACTAAAGAG